>NC_069499.1:309644311-309766811 GCF_027579735.1 Bombina bombina | reverse complement strand
CGCTTTTGGTTTACCTGTTTGTGTAGTTGATTGGAGCGCTTGGTTGTCCAAATTGTTCCTACCACTAGATGATGCATTTCATTGTGTAATATTATGGGCCAGAATGACATATCTACTAACTAAATATATAAATTTAAACTAGAAGATAAGTTTAAGTAGTGTTTGCTCCACTAATGTGTATGGGTTAAATGGACAGTCTACCTAAAAATGTTTGTTTTTAAAAAGATAGATAATGCCTTTATTAACCATTCCCCAGTTTTGTATAAGCAACACTGTTATAATAATACACTTGTTACCACTGTGATTACCTTGTATCTAAGCCTCTGCAGACTGTCCCCTTATCTCAGTTCTTATTACAAACTTGCATTTCAGCCAATTAGTGCTGGTTCATGCATAACTCCATGGGAGTACGTGCAATGTTATCTATATAGCATGCATGAACTAGCACTGTCTAGCTGTGAACGCTAATACAATGTACTGATATGAGGCAGCCTTCAAGGTCTTAAAAATCAGCCTATGAACCTACCTAGGTTCAATCTTCAACAAAGAATGCCAATAGAAGAAAGCAAATTTGATGATAAAAGTAAATTGGAAAGTTGTTTAAAATTGCATGCCCTATCTGAATCATGAAAGTTTAATTTTGACTTTACTGTCCCTTTTAAGTAAAAGAGCAGCCATGTTTTTTTATTCACTTGACTACATCATATTAGCGCTGCAGAATCTGTTGGCGCTCTACAAATAACCGATAATAATTATAATGAGTGGTGGGGAAGTTGTGGGCATATCGTATAATCTTATGTCTTTCTATTCATGAAATAAAAAATAATAATACTCTTTGTATACAGGGGGCAGACTCCTGGGGAAGCTGAGACCAATTATCTGAATAAAGCAAAGTGGTTGGAGATGTATGGTGTGGATATGCATATAGTGAAGGTAAGTTCTGTGGTTCACACCTTTGCAACCAGAGGTGATTGAAATGTGTGTGTCTGCTTAACTTGTTTAGCGTGTTTGTGACTGAAACAGGTTTGTCATTTTCTTTGTCTAATAATCAAGGTACCATTCATTGCAGATGGACTTAGTTCTGTGCAACCTATTTGAAGTGTTGTAGTGTAGCCTCCAGCTTAAAGTTTTCACAATTGAGGAAATGTTCTGATCTTGTCAGTTAAACTCTTACCTTTTTCCTCCCACCTCAGTCTAAGGGCTACCTGCAGCTAGTTTGTACTTGTCAAGCAGCCCCTCACGCACATGAGTATTCCAGGGTATTGTTTAGGTTTGATGTACATCCAGGGCATCCACATACTTTGATGTGTTTGCACAGTGTCTACCATATAAATGTTAGTTGTGGATATTGCTGTCTGGACCATTTTGCCTGCCTGGCACTCCCATAGTAATCCAGTCCAGCAATAGCTACAACCATAAACTACCACATTTTGTTCCTTACCTTTTTGTGCTGCTTTTTAATTTCCTTTCCATTCGTCCATGCTGGAAATATATATATCAATATGTTACATAGCTATGAAACATGAACGGCTGCCTATTCCTTTTCCGAGTGTTTATATTAGTTGTCCTATAGCTTTTGGGTCCAGTGCACAGTTTGGATAGTTGTAGGCCCTGGGATGCACAGTACAAGAGGTCAGGGTGGGAGTGTAGTGACCCTATGAGATTTACCTTGGGTTCACAAAGCCTACATTATGATTTCTAAGAGTGGCCCTAATCTATAGAATCTATTACTTAAATAGATGAAAGGAAATCTACAATGGAAAAGGAGATTATCTCCGTTCTAACCATTACAGAATTTTTTTTTCTGTATTATCGCACTATAGGCATTTTTTTCTTTTAGCCAATATGTCAACCATATGAGGTGCTGAGCAGCAGGTACTTACCTAGTTGGTGTCCTGGTTTGGTCTTCTCTCAAGAGAACAATGCTTTTTGCAATTATCTTGTATTCACTCCACATATGTGGCTATTTGTTTTAGCTACCCGGCATGCCTTTTTCATTAAGTCAGTAGTGCAGCCAATCAGAAGCCATAACACCAGCTCCTATACGCACCAACAGTACTTTGCTACCGCTGCCTGCTTTACGCAAGCAAGACCTGTCGCTATTAAGGAGGCAAGAGCACAGGCTCCATAGTATGTATAGGAACATGTGAAATGGCTTCTGATTTGCTGTACTGTCTGGCTTGCAGAGAGGAAAACTAACAAAACCTAATTTAAAGGGACAGATAAACACTTTGTAATTACAAGAAATTTGTGTTGTGTTGCTATAGAACAACATATCAGCCAAGTCTTAAAGGGACACTAAACCCTAAAATTTTCTTTCATTATTTAGATAGATAATACAAATTTAAACAACATTACATTTTACTTCTATTATTTATTTTGCTTCATTTTTTAGATATTTTTAGTTGAAGAAAAAGCAATGCATATGTGTGAGCCAATCACCCCAGGCTTCTATGTGCAGAAACCAATCAGCAGCTACTGAGCCTATCTAGATATGCTTTTCAGCAAAAAATATCAAGAGAATAAAACAAATTAGATAATAGAAGTAAATTAGAAAGTTGTTTAAAAATGCATGCTTTCTAAATCATGAAAGAAAAAATGTGGGTTTCATGGCCCTTTAACGTTTTAAAAACACATTAACATCCTTTTTACTGAAATTATTTATCGGTAACCAAACTCCTCCACCCACCATTTGCCTTATTTGGAGGAGCCAATGTGGTCTTTTGCTGGCAGACTACAAGGCTAGCCCCGGCTATAATGTTAGAATAGAGTGCATTGTTTAGCAGTTGTTATCTCATAAAGTCAATTAGGGGAAGATACATAGCAGAGTTACCCCTGAGAAGTCTGCCGGGTGCAATTTTAGTTCTGGGAATTATTAATTGCTATATTACATGAAATGGGGGAAGTAAATAATGACAGTATATTGCAAAGTTGTTTCATTTTGCATAACTAAACAATTTTATCTACAAATCTCAAGGTGTTTACTTTCCCTTTAAGTGCTGGGCAGCCAGCGTCCAAAGCAGAGAGTTGTACATAGGGTGTGAATACTAAGTTATCGCGGGACACTATAGGGTTTAATGGGACAATTATACCCACTCATTACACCGCATTGTTTAAAGTTTTACGTACAGTGTAATGTTCCTTTAAAGGGACATTAAACACTAAAAACATACTAGATAGAATGATGCATTCAAAGAAAAGATTAGTCCATGACTAACATGTAGATGTATATTTTAAAGTTTCATTAGTTGTTTAAAAAGTGACAAAATAAGTGTAAAGTTTTAGTGTCTATAAAACACTGGGAGCTGCCATGTTGTAAATTGTGTTACCTTCTCTGCTGTGGCCAATTAGGGACAGTTATATATAGGTCACTAGAGTGTGCAGCCAATGGTTGTGCTGGATTTAACAGTGTTCTGCATTTCCATTTCTAACAGGAACTGAAAAGCTCACAATTTCAGAATGGAATTACAGGCAAAGCGGACAAAATAAATAATGAAAGTATATTGCAGAGTTGTTTTATTATATACAATTTATCATTTTATATTACCATCTCAGTGTTTAATGTCCCTTTAAGACTATAATCAAGAGGGAAGCCCCACATGATTGGAGGGATTGTGTTTGCCAGAATGTGTGACATTTTGGATGTTTACTGTGTCACATGGAAGGCACTGTACCAAGAGGGTAGTAGTAGTTCAGAGGTGGTGGATTCAATTTGTGCTGCTTTTGTGGGCTGTGGGGTGGTGGCAAAGTATTTCTACAATTTGGTAGCAAGTACTATCTGCTTACCCCTGTACAGGTTTATGAGAGTGGCTCTCTCTGCATCGGATGGCCAAGGGGGGTTATTGCAGGATGCCTCCATATCGAGGCATCACTGCAATAACCGGAAAGCAGCTGGAAGCGAGCAGGATCGCTTCCAGCTGCTTTCCAGACCAAGGACGTACGCCACACGTCCTCGGTCATTAACTGTATTTTTTTTGATGACGTGTGGCGTACGTCCTTGGTCGTTAAGGGGTTAAACAGACTGTCAAGTCAAAATTAAACTTACATGATTTAGATAGGGCATGCAATTTTAAACGACTTTCCAATTTACTTTTATCATCAAATTTGCTTTGTTCTTTTGGTATTCTTTGTTGAAAGCTAAACCTAGGTTGGCTCTTAAACTAATTTCTATGCATTTAAGGCTGCTTCTCATTGCATTTTGACAGTTTTTCTCAACTAGATAGTGCTAGTTCATGTGACATATAGATAACTCTGCTCACTCCCGTGGAGTTATTTCGAGTCAGCATTAATTGGTGAAATGCAAGTCTGTCAAAAGAACTGAGATAAGGGGAAAGTCTGCAAAGGTTTAGATAAAAGGTAATCACAGAGGTAAAAAGTACATTAATATAGCAGTGTTGGTTATGCAAAACTGGAAAATGGTTATTCTCTTTTTTGAAAAATAACCATTTTTTAGTAGACTGTCCCTTTAAGAAAGAATAATCAACACTTTCAAGAGGAGTAGTCATTTTGCTTGTACTTTGGTTGGAAAGGGATACCAGATAGATAATTGATCTTCCATGCACATATTAATTTCTTTATTAAAAAACAGTGAAAAGTGCTTTTAGGGTGACAGAGATGGCTTAGAGTTAGGTCTGGTAGGAGGTGCCTTTTATGAAGTAGTCCCTAATTTAAAAGCTTGTGTCTTTTTGTCTGTTACTGATTTGTTTGTTACTAAAACAGGCTCGTGATGGGAATGATTATCAGCTTGGCCTGACCCCAACAGGAGTTCTCGTATTTGAAGGAGACACAAAGATTGGCTTGTTTTTCTGGTAAGCTGTCACACAAGAATGTTGGTTAATAGTTGTTCATTATGCTATGTAGACACGGCCTGAGTCTGAACACTGTGGTACAGTATATAAAATCCAAGAAGGTAAAAGCACTCCTGGTGAATAGAAAAAGGCAGCAGCCTGTAATGCCCTAGGTGCACTTCAAAGTAAATACACAGTTCAATAAATCGTAAGGCACTCACAGGGTCTTAAACATCATAATCCATTTAATTGCAATTAAATGGATTATGTTGTTTAAGACCCTGTGAGTGCCTTACAATGTATTGAACTGTCTATATGTATATAAATATATGTGTATGTTTGTATGGATGGATAGATAGTCCACTCACAGGTCTTGACAAAGTAACATATCTTTATTGCATATAAATCATCATAAAGTGTCAGTTGACGTTTCGGCTACAATCTAAAAACAGAATACATACAGCAGAAATAATATTCAATTCTTACTAAATGTACAAATGAACTATAAAATTTCATGTCTATATAAACTCTTAAAAAATAGATATACAAAGTGACTCCCTATACTATCCAAAGTGTTTTAAAAATTGAGAATATTGGTACCAAAGAGTTGCATGGATATCCAGTATGCCTACATACAATCGGCATAATAGTTGATATTAAAAAAGTTATAATATAAACCATTTGCATATCTTACTGTGTTGCAATAATTATTGGCAAATAGAAATAACCTTTGGTTTCATTCGTTTTTTGTCACTATTGTAAAAAGATCCCTTACCATGATTAAAGCATACTAAATACTAATACCTCAATTTAAGTCACATTGTTAAAGTTACATGTTCACAATGTTCTATTTAAATATTTTATCTAAACATCCAATTGAAATAGGCACCAGTACTTTTTTAATAATATCAACTATTATGCCTATTGTATGAGGGCATACTGGGTATCTATGAAACTCTTTGGTACCAATATTCTCAATTTTTAAAACACTTTGGATAGTATAGGGAGTCACTTTGTATATCTATTTTTTCGAGTTTATGTAGACATGAAATGTTACAATTCATTTGTACATTTTGTAAGAATTGAATATTAATTCTGCTGTATGTATTATGTTTTTAGATTGTCTTGAAAAAGGCTGATTGTAGCCAAAACGTCGACTGACACTTTGATGATTTATATGCAATAAAGATGTTACTTTGTCAAGACCTGTGAGTGCCCTTTCATTTGGAGGAATTTCTGTACATGTTTTAAGGAGACACCCAGGCACTGAGTGCGTAATAATTGGATGGATATATAGATATATATATATATATATATATATATATATATATATATATATATATATATATATATATATATATATACACATACACACACAAAACACGGAAGGGGACTGCACTCTCAGACTAGACTGGGTAATGTGTATTAGCTTCCACTGGTTTCATTTATATACATACGCTCTCTTTTAGATATTGGGCTGTACATTCGACTGTTAAGATATACCTCTAATCTGCGGAGCAATGAACGTTCTAATTGTGACCCATGAGCACACTAACAAGTAATCTGTATAAGCCTCCTCGCTAAGTATTACACTCCTTTGGAGTTTGCTGAAAATCTTATAACAAAAGTATAAGATATGTAACTTTATAATTAATCAATAGCAACCGATACAAAGTAAGTGGCGAGTTGTTGGTTACACTGTAACTTAAAGGGACAGTCAACACCAGAATTTTTGTTGTTTTAAAAGATAGATAATCCCTTAATTACCAATTCCCCAGTTTTGCATAACCAACACAGTTTTAATTATACACATTTTACCTCTGTAATTACCTTGTATCTAAGCCTCAGCAGACTACCCCCTTATTTCAGTTTTTTTGACAGACTTGCATTTTAGCCAATCAGAGCTGTCTCCATGGTAAATTCATGTGCATGAGCTCAATGTTATCTATATGAAACACGTGAACTAATGCCCTCTAGTGGTGAAAAACTATCAAAATGCATTTAGATTAGAGGCGGCCTTTAAGGTCTAAGAAATTAGCATATGAACCTCCTAGAATTAGCTTTCAACTAAGAATACCAAGAGAACAAAGCAAAATTGGTGATAAAAGTAAATTGGAAAGTTGTTTAAAATGACATGCCCTATTTGAAACCCGAGTTATTTTTGGACTTGACTGTCCCTTTAATGTTTGAATACACGGTAACTCCTGTGGTTTCATTTATATTCACATGCTCCATTTTGGATATTGGGCTGTACAAATGACGGCGGAGATATACCTCTAATCTGTGGAGCAACCAATATTCTAATTGTGACCCACGGGCACACTAACAAGTAATTTGTATATATAAGTTCAAACTACACATAACTTACAAGGTATCAATACCTAGCCATACTACTTTTGTGGCAATACTCTATCACAGAGTACATATGGGTACAATTTTTTTAGTATCCATATAATACTCAGTGAGGTATACAATATATTAGTACACACTTCGACTGAATAGTGGCCCCTAATAGGTTTGGCCCCATTTTTCAGGGATGTTAGCCCACAGCAGATTACAAACATACCTTTACCATTAAGATTTACCACAAATCCTCTTTAGGTGGGAGTTACTATACATGATATCAACTCAGGATATGAATTTTTAACTATCCACCCCTTTTCACTAAATTAGTTTGAAAACCACTTTTACTTGCTGCAACAGTTTTTTGTGTGTAACCCTTTTTAAATAAAACTAATAAAGTTGATATATTTTAAAACCTATATACACTAAGCCCATATGTATGAGGGTAGAGTGCTTTTCCGGTTAGTATCCGGTCAAGCTCTCTTGCTGGTATTGTTCAGGAATATGGACTGGGTACACATCCTATGACCCTGCAACATGCTGAGCCCTGGGTGCTATAGCACTCTCAGGAAGCTGTGCTGTCTCCAGAGTCACTGGCAATTAACCCCAGACAAGCCTGGGTGCAAGGCCCATAGGGAAAATTACAAAATAAATTAATACAACACACAGAGAAAGTACAGCACTCACTTACACGCTCTCAGCTAAGATTAAAAGCAAAACTGGACAAGATATTGAAGCAAATTCAATAACAGAAGTAAATCTGAAAGCAGTATAAAATTGTATGCTTTATTTGATTCATGATAAAATGGGAATCATGTTCCTTTAAGTTTTATGTTAATATTTTGCAAAAGGGATTGGATTAATTTTTTCTCTCCATTTTTTGTCTTAAAGGCCAAAAATAACCAGACTGGACTTCAGAAAGAGCAAATTAACACTAGTGGTGGTAGAAGATGATGAACAGGTGTGTTGTGTCATATAAAAAAATAGTAATAACTAAACACCTGATAGATAATTTGCTAACCCAGATCTAGTACACCCTGAGGCCAAAAAGCTATAAAGATAATTTGGCCAATGTGGGAGTCGGTTATTAAAATGTTCTAAAAGTAGAAAACAAATTAACAAGGCATTTTAGGCTAATTGTACAATATAACTGAAATCTTATTTCCCAGAAAATCTGCTAGATTTATAGAATATTTTACCTGTAATGAACACTTTTTATAGGGTTTGTTGGAAATGTTATTTACAGTGCATTTATACACGAAAACAAAGGAACTGCCGATGATCCAGATGTTCTTTGCAGAAAAGCTCTTAACCCCTTAAAGGGACAGTATACACTCATTTTCATATAACTGCATGTAATAGACACTACTATAAAGAATAAGATGCACAGATACTGTTATACAAATCCAGCATAAAACTATTTAAAAACTTACTTAGAAGCTCTCAGTTTAGCTCCGTTGAAAAGGTAGTTGGAAAGCCCACTGCTAGTGGGAAATAAGACACTCCCCCCCCCCTTCTTTTGCATATGAAAAGACCCTTTACACAAACAGGAGCAAGCTGGAGAAGGTAGCTGACAGTATTCACATAAAACTTTGGGGCTTGGTTAGGAGTCTGAAAATCAGAGCAATGTTATTTAAAAATAAGCAAAACTATACATTTTTAAAAAAAAAAAAAAAACAACTTTATGGGCTATATAAATAGATAATCTACAAAACATTTATGCAAAGAAAAAAATGAGTGTATAATGTCCCTTTAAGGATGGGGAATTTCAGAGGAAAACTTGCCCAAAAGACTAGAAATTTTTTTGTATTTTTGCTACTTTTTTCACAAACGTTGTTTATTTTTTTCTTACTGAAATTATTTACATACTGCTTGTACAATAATAACAGAAATGGTTGTAAAAGCTTCTCTGGGATCCCCTTTGTTCAGAAATAGCAGACATGCATGACTTTGCCATTGTTTTTTGCTAAGAAGATGGCCGCTAATTGCAGCTGCGCACTACACTTCTGAAACTCTAGGCAGTGAAGGGGCAAATTCCGGTAGCCTGCAAGATTAATTTTAGTTGTTGTGTAGAGATTACCCTCCTACTTGATCCCTCCCAAACAGCTCTCTTCTTTCCGTCACCCCCCCACTGGTCACCACCATCTTGTTTTCTAGGATTTCGGTTTGCTTTGGCCTGCTAAAGTGCTGCCTAGTTTTTGGGACGATTTAGGTTTACACTTTTTTGGGACTTTTTGTTAATGTTTTGAGACTTTTACCCTTAGGGAGTTGCGCATTTGAAAACTCGGTGATTGTGATGTATTAATATCTGATGAATTATTACTGATAGTTTGTATTCTAATGTTTTTTTATATTGGTATTGTTACGTGTGTTCTTCACATTTTGGTTTTTAATTGGTGTGCACCCCTATATTCCATATATATCTTACGTGAGGAATAGACTGGATACTCTAATTCCTTTCCTTTTCTGTAAAGGGTAAAGAGCAAGAGCATACATTTGTGTTTAAAATGGATCATCCAAAGGCTTGCAAGCATTTGTGGAAATGTGCGGTGGAACATCATGCTTTCTTCCGGCTGCGAGGTCCTGTACAGAAGAGCTCAAGCCGGTCTGGCTTTATACGGTTGGGATCACGATTCAGATACAGGTGAGTACTCATCCCAATAGATATAAACCTATGACATGAGCCAATATCAAAAGGTACTGTATACAGATGCACTTTAGTTGATAAAGGAATGGAAATGCAGTTTGGAAAACCGCTGGACAACAGTTCTATGATGACTGATTCTTTAAAAGACCACTAAATACACAATAAAAAGACAATGGAATAGCACACACTTAGAAAATATTCTACTGCTCATTTTAAATTCAAGCACATTTCATAAGTTAATCCAATTTTCCCTCCCCCCTTATGTGACAGCCATTAGCCAATCACAAAATGTATATACTGTGCACTGTTGCACATGCTAAAATAATGTGCATGTTTTGATAATGAAAGTATATTGGAAAGTGTTTTTAAATTGCATGCTTTGTCTGAATCATGAAACTTTATTTTTAACTTTAGTGGCCCTTTAAGATTGGGCATTAAGCTCTGTACCAATATAGAGTTATTGATTAAATTACTAGACATCTTAGGGAGTCCTAGTCTTCTCTAAATAACCTTCCCTTTCTTGGCAGCTTCACTTTTTTTTCTACCTACTGTGATTGGTTATGCTCGTTTCACTTCCACCCAGAGAGGCTAATATGCTTCCATCATGCTTATGTCTGAGGAAATGTACCTGATCTTGTAATCTACACAGTGATTGGTTAACTCGGATTAAAAGCTCATTTGCATCTGTCCTTAGCTAGCTACGGCAAAGTAGGCCTGGGACATGGTTTCCATCAGGCTTTGTGAAATGTCAGCTGCCCTTGATTTGCAAAACTTTGGACATTGTGCTAGTGAAATGGCATTGTTATATAATTGTAAAACATTCATTTTGCAATGCAGTGATTATTCGCTTTTATGTTATGAGCTTAATGTTCACTTAATAAATAATATAGTGGTACTTTAGCCTCTATGAAAAGGCAGGCAAAGAAATAATGTATAATGCAAGTTGTTAGTTTCTTTAATACAATTTATGTCAAATTCTGAGATGAATTAATTATAAGATTATCATAACATTTTATCTTTATTTTGTATCCCCTTTTAAAGCAATTGCTTACTCCACTTTAGTTTCTTCATGAGCCAGTTACACCAAAGCTTTGGTGGCACAATTAGAGCATTTGTGGTTTTGGCTCACGCTTTGGGATACTACACTTTTCAGTGCTTTATGTTTGTTCACTCTGTGTGACAAACTATGTGCCTATATTTTTAATTTTGTGTTACTATTGTCACTATTTTTAGTTACAAATTGTATTAGATACATGTGATCACTGTATAAGATTTGTTTTTATTCAGGTTTCATTAAATGTTACTTTTTTAACTTACATACTTTTTGATCTGTCTAGCAGTCACTAATCAAGCTACTTTGGGTAGCGCAAACAGTATCTCTTTCTGTATTGATTTGCTTAGTTGGGAGTTTGGGGAATCTGGGGAATCTCCCCCTTTTTTACTTGTTTTGCCTTCTTTGACTATTTACTGCGCAATTGTCTACTCCTTTTATTTTTGGGGTAAAGCACTAGCTTTAGATCCAGCCTATGTCCTGCAATTCATCTGTGACTTTTGCTTCATAGTCCATTTGTGGCTGCTTTGCATACAGTACAGCTATTAGTATGCATAATGTATGTATCTGTTTATCCTTTTTATAATATAGTATGATTTCTATGCTACATTTCACTTTGTTTATCTATTGGTGTATTAATATGTATTAGTGTATTTATCTGTAGTTTCTGTATAAACAGAACATATCTTATTACAGCTAAAGTATTGTTCGCTGAGAATATATTTGTTATATTCTGGTACAAGTACAGGATTAATGGCTCGTGCAACAATGCACCTCAGACCTATATTCTTTGCACATGTTTATGCATATTGGTATATGTATATGTGGATGTTGTTTATCAAGACTTCTTGAATTTCTTGCAAATAAATGTAAACCTTTGAGTGTTTATATGGTTTTTCCATAAAACCTGTTTATTGGTGATATGTACAAAAATATTATTTGCATCCTATCCATTTTCTTATTAAACTTGCTTAATTTTTGAGATATGGTATTTATGTGGATAGGCATAGACCTCTCTTGATTTTGTTTTGTGCATAAGTGCACACAATTAATACTGAAATCTCGAGATGGGTAATTTAATGTGCTATTATACATATGTTTATTATTTCATTCTCTTTGCCTTTATCACGGGAGGATGGCAAAGATGGTGTCTGAAGATATTTATTCCTTTTATGGGTACTTTTTCTTCTTAAATGGAAAGAGTCCACAGCTGCATTCATTACTTTTGGGAAATAAGGACCTGGCCACCAGGAGGAGGCAAAGACACCCCAGCCAAAGGCTTAAATACTCCTCCCACTCCCCTCATCCTCCATTCATTCTTTGCTTTTGTCCCAGGAGGTTGGCAGAGAAGTGTCAGAATTGAATTTGTCTCTTATGGAAGGTAGTACTCTTCGACATGGAACAGGAGTTTTAAGTAATCCTGTCAATCTCTCAGTGAGGGCTTGGATGAAAGTTAGAGTCCGGAGATGCAGGAAGACTCTTTCTGCGAAACCATCCCGACTCATGTTAACAGCTCCTCAAGCAATCAGCGTTGTCTAACTTCGCTCCGCTGCCAGCTTTCTGCTCTCAAGTCCATGGTAAGATCGTTTAATTTTCTTTCTTTCTTCATGTACTGTACTACAGATATTTTCCGGAGAGGCTACCGCCTTGTGGGACTAACTTAACATAAGGATCTCAGTGAGTCTCCTTTTAGTATCTTGGAATCAAGGGTTAATATCTCCTGAGGGGGGTTATTAAAAAGGGATTTTTTTAATCATGTTTATGTGATTCAATATGCTGATGTGTAGTGTTAAATGGGCTCATGGCTTGGAACATAAAGGCCTTGGAAATGACGCAACCTTATGGTTGGGCACGCTTTTTTTTGGATTATACGGTTTACCTTCTGGCCGGGCGTGATTACGTTCCATCCTCCATTTTCACATTTCTGACTGTGTGGCGACGGAGAAATTCTAGTTCGCAGGGGTCTGGTTCATAAGAGGTGGTGAGTGCCCCAGCCATTGTGGGTGTCAGGTGCTGTTTTGTTTTAGCTTAAAATAGTCCATATTGGCATATTCTCTATCCAGTTATGGAGGATTCTGAAGCTGAGACTGTTCAAATTTCAGACTCAGTTATGGAGGATTCTGATACTGAGACTGTTCTAATTTCAGATTCTTCGTCCGGGGAAGATTCCGGATTGGCCTCGTTGACACGTCAATCAGTTATGTTCGATGTGCCGTATTTGAGCGCCTGGTTCCTCGGGCTTGGGGAATAGAGGGTCAGCTGAGCCATCCGCCTCTGGGGGGTCCTGTCCTCCAAGATGCAAGTTCCCTACCGCTTCATACTTCTACACATGCGGGTAACCCAGATTATGATTATTCCTCCATACAGTGCGACTTGTTCCCCCCCCCCCCCCCACCCCAGAGGTTGCAGCACATTTTCAATTCCACATATTCTTGCCGATTATTCGTCTGCAGAGTCCAGATGTTTATGCGCGATTGTGCTTGTGCCCTATTTTCCCGGGTCTACCGCCTTGGGGAGGGCCTGTACAGTTCCCTGCGGGTGTTACAGAGTTGCGCGTCTTCACGTTTTACTCAGACATGTTTTTCAGTTATTAAATTAACCTATCCTCCTCGGATACGGGAATTTTCAGTCTGCTTCAAATGGTGCACCTCATTAGACATGTTTGGATGATGTAATCTCCTGACTGTTCTTTTTGAGATCCTTCTCAGTTTTTGGAAGATTAGGACTCCGTTTGGCTGGTCCTGCGGTAGGCCTGTTTTCTTCCTGGGCATTAACCTACGGGTTGCCTCATATTTTCTTTTTTATCCGATTAGGTTGTCTTTTAATTTGTTTATGATTTCTTTCATGTAATTGGCAAGAGTCCATGAGCTAGTGACGTATGGGATATACAATCCTACCAGGAGGGGCAAAGTTTCCCAAACCTCAAAATGCCTATAAATACACCCCTCACCACACCCACAATTCAGTTTTACAAACTTTGCCTCCTATGGAGGTGGTGAAGTAAGTTTGTGCTAAGATTTCTACGTTGATATGCGCTTCTCAGCATTTTTGAAGCCCGTTTCCACTCAGAGTACAGTGAATGTCAGAGGGATGTGAAGGGAGTATCGCCTATTGAATGCAATGGTTTTCCTTACAGGGATCTATTTCATAGGTTCTCTGTTATCGGTCGTAGAGATTCATCTCCTACCTCCCTTTTCAGATTGATGATATACTCTCATTCCATTACCACTACTGATAACCGTTTCAGTACTTGTTTGGCTATCTGCTATATGTGGATGGGTGTCTTCAGGTAAGTATGTTTTCATTTCATTTTCACTCTGAGCTATGGTTTGGCACTTTATGTATTTATATAAAGTTTTAAATATATGTATTGTACTTATGTTTGCCATGATTCAGGTTTCAGTATATTTTCTTTTGCAGACTGTCAGTTTCTTATCTGGGAAATAAATTTTTTAGAACTGGCTGACATTTTTTCCCTGCAAGGGAAGGGGTAAGCGTAGACCTATATGAAACTGAGGGTGTTACTGAAATGCCTGTTTGCTATACATATTGATATTAACGGTTTGCATATCTATATTGGGGCTTGACACTGGGAGAGGCAGCTGGACATGTATATCTTTATTATTTATGGTCAGTAGGGCTGCAGTTATATGTTATAACATTGTAAGTACAGGGGACCACATGGCTTTATTCAAACCCCTTCCCATGCGGTTAGGCAGTCTGTTGAGGCGACGTCCATGATGGGCGGGGCCTATTTCGCACGCTCGGACGCGCAGTTTTCTCTCACTAAGAAGGCAGCAGGCATTGGCTCCGGTGGGGCCTAAAGTTGTTTTCCAGCCACCGGATCGTTGTCGAGTCAGTTTTCGGTACCCTGAGGGCAAGTAGACGCCACAGCAGAGCTGTGGCGAGGTGCAGGCGCTGTTTTCATTGTTTAAGTATATTATTTGAATTAAAAATGTCTCCTTAAAGGGTGATTTCACTTTTGCTTATAGGGTGCAATAATTTTTGGTAAATTTGAACTGTTATATAAAATCGTTTAGTGATAAGAACGTTTTTAGGGCAGTTTAGAAAAATTGTTTCGCTTTTTATTTCTTAAAGGCGCAGTACGCTTTTTGCAAAAAGTTTTTTGAATCAGTAAATAAGGTGATTTACGACTATTGTGGCTATTGCTAGTCTGTTTAACATGTCTGTTAAACTCCTTGTTCTATGTGTTTAGAAGCCATTGTGGAACCCCCTCTTACTTTGTGTACCTCTTGTACTGAAAGGGCCTTACAATGTAAAAAGCATATTTTATATAAAGAAAGTGTGCCTAAGGATGATTCTCAGTCTGAAGAGAATCAGGATATGCCACCTAATTCTCCCCAAGTGTCACAGCCATTAACGCCCACGCAAGCGACGCTGAGTTCCTCAAATGCGTCTAATTCTTTTACTCTGCAGGATATGGCTGCAGTTATGTCAACTACCCTTACAGAGGTATTATATAAGTTACCAGTGTTACAGGGTAAACGCAGTAGGACAGGAATTAATGTAAATAGTGAGTCCTCTGATGCTTTGTTGGCTATTTCCGATGTGCCCTCACACGGATCTGAGTTGGGGGGTCAGGGAAATTTTGTCTGAGGGAGAACTTTCGGACCCAGGAAGTATGTTACCTCAGACAGATTCGGACGTTATGTCCTTTAAATTTAAGCTAGAACACCTCTGCCTGTTACTTTGCGAGGTATTAGCGACTCTGGATGACTGTGACCCTATTATGGTACCACCAGAGAAATTGTGTAAAATGGACAAATATCTAGAAGTACCCGCTTACACTGATGTTTTTCCGGTTCCTAAGAGAATTTCAGAGATTATTAAGAAAGAGTGGGACAGACCGGGTATACCGTTTTCTCCCCCTCCTAATTTTAAGAAAATGTATCCCATATCAGACACCGTTCGGGACTCTTGGCAGACTGTCCCTAAGGTGGAGGGAGCTATATCTACCCTGGCTAAACGTACAACTATTCCTATTGAGGACAGTTGTGCTTTCAATGGATAAAAAATTAGAGGGTCTTCTAAAGAAGTTATTTATTCATCAGGGTTTCCTTTTACAACCGACAGCCTGCATTGTTCCAGTGACTACTGCAGCGGCTTTCTGGTTTGATGCCTTGGAAGAGTCTCTTAAAGTTGAGACCCCCTTAGAGGATATTTTAGATAGAATTAAGGCTCTCAAGCTAGCTAATTCTTTTATCACAGATGCCGCTTTTCAAATTGCTAAATTGGCGGCTAAAAATGCAGGATTTGCCATTTTATCGCGGAGAGCGTTATGGTTAAAATCGTGGTCTGCTGATGTGTCATCTAAATCAAAGCTCTTGGCTATTCCTTTCAAGGGTAAGACCCTATTCAGCCTGAGTTGAAGGAAATAATTTCTGACATTACTGGAGGTAAAGGTCATGCTTTACCTCAGGATAAGTCTGTTAAGAATAGGGGTAAACAAAATAATTTTCGTTCCTTTTGGAACTTTAAAGGAGTACCCTCTTCTTCCTCTTCCTCCACAAAGCAGGAAGGGAATTTTGCTCAGACCAAGTCCGTATGGAGATCCAACCAGGCTTGGAACAAGGGTAAACAACACAAGAAGCCCGCTGCTGCTACCAAGACAGCATGAAGGGGCGGCCCCCGATCCGGGTCCGGATCTGGTAGGGGGCAGACTTTCTCTCTTTGCCCAGGCTTGGGCAAGAGATGTTCAGGACCCCTAGGCACTGGAAATTGTGACCCACGGGTATCAACTGGAATTTAAAGATTTTCTCCCAAGGGGGAGATTTCTTCTTTCAAGATTGTCTGTAGACCAGATAAAGAGAGGTGTTCTTACGTTGTGTAAAAGACCTCTCTACTATGGGAGTAATTCGTCCCGTTCCAAGACTGGAACAGGGGCAGGGGTTTTACTCAAATCTCTTTGTGTTTCCCAAAATAAAAAAGGGAACTTTCAGACCCATTTTAGATCTCAAGAGTCTAAACAAGTTTCTCAGAGTCCCATCGTTCAAGATGGAGACTATCGGAACAATCTTACCAATGATCCAGAAGGGTCAATATTTGACTACCGTGGACTTGAAGGATGCATAACTTCATATTCCTATTCACAAGGATCATCATCAGTACCTAAGGTTTACCTTCCTGGACAAACATTTTCAGTTCATGACTCTTCCCTTCAGGCTGACCACAGCACCCAGGATCTTCACAAAGGTTCTAGGGTCCCTTTTGGCGGTTCTCAGGCCGCGGGGCATAGCAGTGGCACCTTATCTGTACGATTTCTTGATAAGGCGTCGACTTATCATCTGACAAATTCTCACACAGACACTGTGTTGTCCTTTCTGAGAACTCACGGTTGGAAGGTGAATCTAGAAAAGAGTTCACTAATCCCTCAGACAAGGGTTCCCTTCCTGGGAACTCTGATAGATTCTATAGCAATGAAGATTTTTCTGACGGAGGTCAGAAAGTCAAAAATTCTAAATACTTGTCGAGCCCTTCAGTCCAATCCGCGGCCATCAGTGGCTCAGTGTATGGAGGTAATTGGATTGATGGTGGCAGCAATGGACATCATTCCATTTGCTCGGTTTCATTTCAGACGACTGCAACTGTGCATGCTCGGACAGTGGAATGGGGACTATACAAATTTGTCTCCTGATAAATCTGGATCGAGAGACCAGAAACTCTCTTCTTTGGTGGTTGTCACCGGATCATCTGTCCCAGGGGACTTGTTTCCGCAGACCCTCATGGGTGATAGTGACAACGGACGCCAGTCTACTAGGCTGGGGTGCAGTCTGGAATTCCCTGACAGCTCAGGGTGTATGGACTCAGTTGGAGGCTCTAGTTCCAATCAATATTCTGGAATTGAGAGCAATATTCAATGCGCTTCAGGCGTGGCCTCAGTTGGCTTCGGCCAAATTCATCAGGTTCCAGTCGGACAACATCTCGACTGTGGCTTACATCAGTCATCAGGGGGGAACGAGGAGTTCCTTAGCGATGTCAGAAGTATCCAAGATAATTCAATGGGTGGAGACCCACTCTTGTTATCTGTCAGCAATCCCAGGAGTCGACAACTGGGAAGCGGATTTTTTAAGCCGACAGGCTTTTCATCTGGGGGAGTGGGAACTCCATCCGGAGGTATTTGCCTCACTGATTCTTCAGTGGGGCAAACCGGAGTTGGATCTGATGGCGTCTCGACAGAATGCCAAGCTCCCAAGATACGGCTCCAGGTCGAGAGATCCTCAGACCGAACTGATAGATGCCTTGGCAGTGCCTCGGTCGTTCAACCTGGCTTATGTGTTTCCACCGTTTCCTCTCCTTCCCTGGGTGATTGCTCGGATCAAACAGGAGAGAGCTTCAGTAATTCTAATTGTTCATGCGTGGCCACGCAGGACTTGGTATGCAGATCTAGTGGACATGTCCTCTCTGCCTCCGTGGAAACTCCCAGTAAGGCAGGACCTTCTCATTCAAGGTCCTTTCCAACATCCAAATCTAATTTCTCTGCAGCTGACTGCTTGGAGATTGAACGCTTGATTTTATCTAAGCGGGGATTCTCTGAGGTGGTCATTGATACGTAAGCCTGTCACTAGAAAGATGTATCACAAGATATGGCGTAAATATCTTTTTTGGTATGAATCCAAAGGCTACTCGTGGAGTAAGGTTAGGATTCCTAGGATTCTGTCTTTTCTTCAAGAAGGATTGGAGAAAGGATTATCAGCAAGTTCCTTAAAGGGACAGATTTCTGCTTTGTTAATTTTGCTTCACAAACGTTTGGCAGATGTTCCAGACGTTCAGTCTTTTTGTCAGGCTCTAACCAGAATTAAGCCTGTGTTTAGACCAATTGCTCCACCTTGGAGTTTGAATTTAGTTTTTAGTGTTCTTAAAGGGGTTCCGTTTGAACACATGCATTCCATAGATATCAAGTTATTATCTTGGAAAGTTTTGGTTTTAGTTTCTATTTCTTCTGCTCGTAGAGTTTCTGTGCTTTCAGCACTTCAATGTGACTCGCCTTACCTTATTTTTCATTCTGATAAGGTGGTTTTACGTACCAAACCTGGGTTCCTTCCTAAGGTTGTTTCAAATAAGAATATTAATCAGGAAATTGTTGTTCCTTCTGTATGTCCTAATCCTCCTTCTAAGAAGGAGCGTCTGTTGCATAACTTGGACTTGGTCCGTGCCTTGAAGTTTTACTTGCAGGCGACTAAGGATTTCCGTCAATCATCTTCATTATTCATTGTCTTTCCTGGAAAGCGTAGGGGTCAGAAAGCTACGGTTACCTCTTTCTTTTTGGCTGAAGAGTATCATCCACCTGGCATATGAGACTGCTGGACAGCAGCCTCTTGAAAGAATTACGGCTCATTCTACTAGGGCGGTGGCTTCCTCATGGGCATTTAAAACGATGCTTCTGTTGAACAGATTTGCAAGGCTGCAACTTGGTCGTCTCTTCACACTTTTTCCAAATTTGATACTTTTGCTTCTTCTGAGGCTGGTTTTGGGAGAAAGGTTCTTCAAGCAGTGGTGCCTTCCATTTAGGTTCCTGTCTTGTTCCCTCCCTTTCATCCGTGTCCTGTAGCTTTGGTATTGTATCCCACAAGTAAGGATGAAATCCGTGGACTCGTCATAGAAGAAAAGTAAATTTATGCTTACCTGATAAATTGATTTCTTCTACGATATGACGAGTCCACTGCCTACCCTGTCATTTTTAAGACAGATTTAGGTTATATATATTTTTTGTAAACTTCAGTCACCTCTGCACCTTTAGCTTTTCCTTTCTCTTCCTAACTTCGGTCGAATGACTGGGGGTGGAGAGGAGGGAGGAGCTATATATACAGCTCTGGACTCGTCATATCATAGAAGAAATTAATTTATCAGGTAAGCATAAATTTCCTCTTTTTTTTTTTTTTTAAGTGACCTGTATTGTTACATGTATTGCCTACATAATTTTCTTTTTAAAGACCTTTTATATAAGTGGTTCTCAAATCTTTAATTTGAGAATGACAAGTAATCTAAAGTTCTCAGTCCAGTAACTCACTAACCACCTGAGTAATGCAGAGGTCATTAAATCTATCTTCATAACAAATAGCTCTATTTGGTTTAACCGTTTCTCAATCTGTTGTAGCGGAAAGACTGAATATCAGACCACAAAAAGCAGTAAACCACGGCGCTCGGCATCTTTTGAACGTAGGCCTAGCAAACGGTACTCCAGACGAACTTTGCAGAGCAGAGGTAATCTAACTTGTGATAACTGCCACAATTTGATTTTTATTTTAGGGTTTCTGAGTGATTAATGTTGGATAGCAGATGGAGTAATTTAGTGAGTGGCTTTCCCTGCTAGTTTGCTCAGCAGTTAGCCCCATAGATATTTCCTATACCATGGACTGACGTTTGTGATCACCAAATAAAAAAACTGTTTGTTCAGACAGTAGAAATGTATTTATGGTCGCAAAAAATTAATATGGCTTATATGAGGTGTATATATTTACAATCTACTGTTTGTTTTATTATGTGTACATAGATTATGGTGTAAGAATACAACATTATGGTATCAAATGTTATAATTTCCATCTTAATATGAGGAGAGTCCGCAGCTTCATTCATTACCTTTGGAATACAGAACCTGGCTACCAGGAGGAGGCAAAGACCTTCCCCACTCCCCTCATCCCCCAGTCATTCTTTGCCTTTCGTCACAGGAGGATGGCAGAGAAGTGTCGGAAGCTTACGGAGTAGTCTCTTATGGAGGGTAGTACTCTTCGAGATGGGACTGGAGTTTTAAGTAGTCCTGTTTAACTTTCATCCATGCTCTCCTTGAAAGGCTGTGTCCGGAGATGCAGGGAGAGTCTTTTTGTGAAACCATCCCGACTCTTATTAACAGCTCCATAAGCAATCAGCGTTGACGAGTTTCGCTGCCTGCTTTCTACCACTCAAGTCCATCTCAGAAGCGATGAACTTGAGAGGCTGTGTTCCTGTTCCACAGCATAGATTCTGGTAAGATTGTTTCATTTTTATACATTTATGATTTTGCAAGAAGACAGGGTCACAGTGTGTCTCCTTTTATATCTGTACAAAATCAAGGGATAATATCTCCGAAAGGGGATTATTGAACGGGGGGGTTTATATATGATTACTTTGTGTTTTTTTTGCTGCAATATGTGTGAGAGGTAGCTCTGACAATGTGTAAACAGTCAGGTTCTTCCTTGTTTTGATTAACTGCGCAGTCTGTTTAGTTTGGCGCATTTTTTCTCAGCTGCAGGGGCAGTACTGCATGGGACTCCATGTGACCAGGTGTGGCCTCATTATCTTCCTGTTTCCTGACCGTCTGTTGCCGGAGACAAAGGTTTCTCTGTGGGCCTGGGTCATAGGAGTTGGTGAGTGCCCCGGCCATTGGAGGTATAAAGATGCCATTTATATTTATTCTATAGGCCATATTAAAGGCGCAAGCTATGGTGGACTCTGATGCCTTAGAGGGTACTCCCTCTTTGCCTAAATCTAATGCCTGTGTTTATTGTGAAGAGGTTACGGTATACCCGCCTGCTCAACTATGTTCCACATGCTTTGATAAAATATTGATATTTAAAAAGAACAATATGTTTAGTATCACTGAGCCGTCCACCTCTGAGGGGTCTCTGTCCTGCGAGGTGCGTTCCCTACAATCATCTCCGATTACACATGCAGCTCCCCAGTGCAATACTAATCCTCCTGCGGGAGGGGCCCTGTGACCGCCAGATTTTGCTGATCAGTTGCAAACGGTGGTGTCTGCAGCCTTTAGTGCTTCACCTCGCCCTACTTCAGAGCAAGCGAAAGGTTAAACATTGCTATCCTTCCCAGGGGTCATCTACTTCATTGGATGTATCTGAAACTAGATTATCCACTGATGACGAAGACTCTGATACCTCGGAGGACTCTGTCTCTGGGTCGGAATCTGCGGCCTCTAAACCTCCAACTGCGGAGAAACCAGACTTTAGGTTTAGAATTGAGCACTTAAGCTTTTTCTTAAAAGAGGTGTTAACTAATCTAGAGGTTCCGGAACCGAAGTTACCCGAGGAACCTTCTATTCCTAAGCTTGATAACGTTTACGAGGACAGGGTAGTGCCCCAAACCTTTCCCGGTTCCTGTTAAGATGGCAATTATTATTAAGAATGAATAGGAGAGACTTGGATCTCCTTTCTGCTCTTCTTCTTCGTTTAAGAAATTGTTCCCGGTTCCTGACTCTCAGCTAGAATTGTGGGGTTTTGTCTCTAAGGTGGATGGAGCGATCTCCACGCTCACTAAGCACACCACTATCCCTCTTGAGGATAGTTTGTCGTTTAAGGAACCCATGGATAAGAAATTTGAGACCCTGTTAAGAAAGATGTTTCATCACATGGGGTTCTTGTTTCAGCCTGCAGTGGCGGGAGATGCTACCTATCTGCGTGACTCTCTGTCAGATATGATCGAGGTGGAAACTCCCCTCAATGAAATACAGGAAAGAATTAAGGCCCTGAGGGTAGCTAATTTGTTCTGTGATGCAAATATGCAGATTATTTGCTTGAATGCCAAGACATCAGGGTTTTCTGTTCTGGCCCGGTGGGCTCTGTGGTTAATGTTGTGGTCTGCTGACATGACGTCAAAATCTAGATTACTCTCCCTTTCATTCAAGGAGAAGGTTCTTTTCGGGTCCAGGCATGGACTCTATCATATCCACGGTCACGGGGGGCAAGGGTTCCTTTTTACCGCAGGATATGAAAAATAAGCCTAAGGGTCCTAATTTTCGTCCCTTTCGTTCGGACAAGTCCCAACGACAGCAGCCTGCCGCGAAGCCCGAGCAGTCCAAGAGATCTTGGAAGCTATCTCTTTGAATAAAGCCAAGCAGAACAAAAAGACTGCCAAGACAAAGTCGGCATGAAGGGGCGGCCTCTGATCTAGTTCTGGATCGTGTAGGGGGCAGACTATCTCTTTTCGCAGAGGCTTGGATGAGAGACGTACAGGATCCTTGGGTTCTGGAAGTCGTTGCCCAGGGTCACAGGATAGGATTCAAATATTTCCCTCCAAGGGGCAGATTCCTCTAATCATATCTATCATCAAAACCAGAGAAGCGAGATGCCTTTCTAGAGTGCGTGAGGTATCTCTCCTCTCTAGGAGTAATTGTACCAGTACCTCTGGCAAAAAGAGGTCTAGGGTACTATTCAAACCTTTTCGTGGTCCCAAAGAAGGAAAGTAAGTTTCGCCCCATTTCTAGACCTAAAGTGCTTAAACAAGTTTGTCGGTCCCATCGTTCAAGATGGAGACAATAAGGTCTATTCTGCCTCTAATTCAAGAGGGACAGTCTCATGACCACGATAGACTTGAAGGAAGCTTACCTTTATGTGCCAATTCACATGGATTACTTCAAGTTGCTAAGATTCACTTTTCTGGACCAGCACTTCCAGTTTGTAGCTCTCCCCTTCGGTCTGGCTATTGCTCCAAGAGTCTTTACGAAGGTTCTGGGAGCCCTGCTCGAGCTGGTTAGCTCCAGAGGTATTGCAGTAGTGCATTATGTGGACGGCATCCTGGTCCAGGCTCCATACTGCTGGCTGGCAGAGGACCATTCGGGAGCTCTTCTACTTCGATCACATGGATGGAAAATAAACTCTGTAAAGAGATCTCTGGTTCCTAGTACCAGGGTGGAGTTCCTGGGACCGATAATATACTTCAGACCTCCTCAAGGCCATCTGTGGCCCGGTGTATGGAGGTGATTGGGCTCATGGTATACAGCATAGATGTAATGTCATACGCCAGGTTCCATCTCAGACCTCTTCAGTTGTGCATGCTGAGGCAATGGAACGGCAATCACTCGATTCTATCCCAACAGATTTCTGTGGATGACCGAGTGAGCGAATCCCTCTCTTGGTGGCTCAGTCCACATCGGCTATCCCAGGGGACATCCTTCTTGAGACCATCCTGGGAGATTGCGACTCAATTTCAAGCTACCCAGATATGGGTAGCGGTCCAGGGATCCCCAGACAGAACTGATAGATGCCTTAGCAGTGGCTTGGGGGTTCAACCTAGTCTTCATATTTCCACTGTTACCACTTCTTCCTCAAGTAGTGGCCTGCATCAAGCAGGAGCAAGCTTCAACTATTATGATTGCCCCGTCGTGGTCGAAAGGATGTGGTTTGCGGATCTGGTAGGGATGTTATCGTCTCCTCCATGGAGGTTACCCTGTCGCAGGGATCTGCTGGTACAGAGTCCCTTTTGTGTATCAAAATCTAGATTCCCTGAAGCTGACTGCGTGGAGATTGAACGCTTAGTCCTAGCCCAGAGAGGGTTTTCTGAGAGTGTGATTGATACTCATTCAAGCCAGGAAGCCGGGCACCCGACGCATCTATGATAATGTGTGGAGGACCTACTTTATTCTGGTGTGAGGCTCGTGGGTATCCCTGGCATAAGGTCAAGGTATCCAGGATCGTTTCCTTCCTCCAGGACGGTTTGGAAAAGAGACTTGCCCCCAGTTCCTTAAAGGGACAGATTTCAGCTCTTTCTGTGTTACACAAGAAGCTCGCTGAGCTTCCTGATATTTAGCCCTTTGTTCAGGCTCTGTCCAGAATCAGGCCTGTGTTTAGACATTCCGCTCCTCTTTGGAGTTTAAATTTGGTTCTTAAAGTTTTGCAGAAGGCTCCGTTTGAGCCCATGCACTCGGTTGACATTAAATTACTGTCTTGGAAGGTTCTTTTTCTACTGGCTATTGCTTCGGCACGCAGAGTCTCTGGGATGGCGGCCTTGCAATGTGAGCCTCCTTACCTGCTTTTTCATCCCGATAAGGCTGTTCTTCGCAATGGGTTGGGTTTTCTCCCTGAAGTTGTTTCTGATCGCAACATAAGTCAGGAGATTGTGGTTCCTTCCTTGTGTCTTAAAAGGAACGGTTACTTCATAATTTGGATGTGGTTAGAGCTTTGAAAATTTGTCTTCAGGCTACAAGAATTTCAGACAGACTTCAGCATTGTTGGTTGTCTATTCGGGGAAGCGCAAAGGTTAGAAGGCTTCTTCCACTTCCCTATCCTTTTGGCTGAGGAGCATGTTTCGCTTGGCTTATGAGACAGCGGGACATAAGCCTCCTCAGAGGATTACGGCTCACTCAACTAGAGCTGTGGCTTTCTTGGGCCTTAAAGAATGAGGCCTCTATGGAGCATATTTGAAAGGCGGCTACCTGGACCTCCTTACATACTTTTTCAACTTTTTACAAATTTGACGTTTTTTTGCTTTTGGGAGAGAGGTTTTGCAGGCTGTGGTGCCCTCAGTATAGGGTCCGCCTCTCTCTTGCCCTCCCGATTTTTTTCATTCAGTGTCCTCTAGAGCTTGGGTATTTGTTTCCCACAAGTAATGAATTAAGCCGTGGACTCTCCTCATATTAAGATGGAAAACATAAATTATGCTTACCTGATAATTTCATTTCCATCTGTATGAGGAGAGTTCACTGCCCCCGCCCGGTTCTCAACTGGGCGGACCTAAGTTTCTTATGTTTCTCTGTTACCATTTATACCCTGATATTTCTCCTACTGTTCCTTGTTCCCTTTGGCAGAATGACTGGGGGATGAGGGGAGTGGGGGAGGTATTTAAGCTTTTGGCTAGGGTGTTTTTGCCTCCTCCTGGTGGCCAGGTTCTGCATTCCCACAAGTAATGAATTAAGCCGTTGACTCCCCTCATACAGATGGAAATGAAATTATCAGGTAAGCATAATTTGTTTTTCTGTCTGGTTATCCATCCCAGAACTTTTACTACTTTTAGAATGTATACATTTGTTTTCTATGTATAATTATTTTGTGAAAACTATCTTATTGCTTATGATTTATTTTCTATCTAGTCTGTTTACAACATGGTGTTCAAGGGGGCATAACTTTTATGCATTTGTATTTAAAAAAAATTTTTTTCTTGTAATGCTTCTTGGAAATTTTGTTTATGTAGCTACATTTCTTTCAAAAGGTGGTGAGAGTCCACAATCTATTACTCCTGGCAACAAGGAGAAGGCAAAGATCCCAAAACAATAGATCCCTTAAAACCCCTATTACCTTACTGAAAATGAGTCTTGTCTTTGCCTTCACAGGAGGAAAAAGGGAGACGCTCCAGGTGTCTGTTAGAAGGGTGCTCAGACTGATTTGAGGCATAGTTGTCCCCTCTGATCTACTATTTGGACACAGAGGGATGTCTTTGGAGTATGGGTAATGTCACAAGAACACCTCACAGGCTTGCCACAGGTGTCTGAGTGACCGGTCCTTAGCTTCCTCCTTTTGTTTTTTTATACTCTTTACATTTAGATCTTCTGCTGTCATGCGTAAAGCACTGGATTGGCTATCTACTGGAAGCAGTTCCTGCTGCCTATGGTAAGTCCAGTAGTATGGGTGCCTATCAGGTCAGTGTTGGGGTTTGTTATTTGCGAAGTTAGGTAGAAACAAACCAGCGCCTATGAGAGGCTAAAAAACCCAAAGAATGGATACAATATGTTTTCTCAAAAAATAAAGAGTTTATTAGGATCAAGAATATTATAATTCCTTTTAGAAAAGAATCATTAAAATTATATATATATAGAAAAAACAGTTTCATATAATATGTTTCTGTCAAAATGCCCAAATTTTTTTAAAACAAAAAGGTGATTGGCCAACCTATTGAAAAGACAAAATAGTACATTTAGCGCAAGAGCCTAAATTGAAAACTGTAAGATTGCTTAAAAGGATCGAATAAAAAGATGCAATACTATTTATGGCATATAATTGTGACTCTATGTAATATTACTCACAATATAGTAAATAGTAAACTCCGCTATAAAACAGTGTTGCCTTCACATTTGAAATATATAAACACTGTGGAACATATGTGATAAGGTTTTCCTAAACGCTGCAGATAAATAGTCAATTTTTTTGCAGACACCAAGTAGTTTCCTTATATCTATGGGAGGAACGGGTGGCACAATAAATCGTCAATACTTTTTCAGATATCCATAAAGTTCCAAATAGTACCTGGGTTCCGTGTACAAGTGCACTTGTTTCCTGAGTTGTTGTGGTAAGTTAGTTACCTGATCCGTTGGTGGTTTGTAATCTTTGCCGGTTATGGAGCCGCCAGAAAGTTTTAAGTTCAGCGGAAACGCGTTGCTTAGAACTCCACAAAGATTCACAGACCGACGAGGATAAACTGCCACAGAGCCGTCATTACTGTCAGAGCGACAACACCCCCAAGAAGTGAACCAATCAGAGCCCCTTCTGGAGAAGGCGCGGTCTCTGTTCACACAGCGGGAGAACGCCGAAAAACTTTCTGGCGGCTCCATAACCGGCAAAGACTACAAACCACCAATGGATCAGGTAACTAACTTACCACAACAACTCAGGAAACAAGTGCACTTGTACACGGAACCCAGGTACTATTTGGAACTTTATGGATATCTGAAAAAGTATTGACGATTTATTGTGCCACCCGTTCCTCCCATAGATATAAGGAAACTACTTGGTGTCTGCAAAAATTTTTACTATTTATCTGCAGCGTTTAGGAAAACCTTATCACATATGATCCACAGTGTTTATATATTTCAAATGTGAAGGCAACACTGTTTTATAGCGGAGTTTACTATTTACTATATTGTGAGTAATATTACATAGAGTCACAATTATATACCATAAATAGTATTGTATCTTTTTATTCAATCCTTTTAAGCAATCTTAGAGTTTTCAATTTAGGCTCTTGCGCTAAATTTACTATTTTGTCTTTTTAATAGGTTGGCCAACCACCTTTTTGTTTTAAAAAATGTGGGCATTTTGACAGAAACATATTATATGAAACTGTTTTTTCTATATATATAATTTTAATGATTCTTTTCTAAAAGGAATTATAATATTCTTGATCCTAATAAACTCTTTATTTTTTGAGAAAACATATTGTATCCATTCTTTGGGTTTTTTAGCCTCTCATAGGCGCTGGTTTGTTTCTACCTAACTTCGCACCATTGACTACTTACAGGGGATTCGAGGAAAACCCCACTGAACATACCAGTGTACACCCTCCATCTTGCGCCCTCTATAAAAATCTACTCATTCACTTGGTTTGTTATTTGCACCTGCTTAGCCTGTAGACTTTTAGTAGTTACTCTCTTATGGGTATATCATAACCTGGGAACCATTATGTCAGGCATTTTTGGGTTAAGGGGCTTCGGCATATAAGTACCTGATTTCATCCTTTTATAGGCCTTGAGGTGCGTTAAAGTGAATGTTAAGTTTAATGAGTGAGTGCCCGGTTTTTAAAAATTAAATTTCAGCATTTTTTTTTAATACTTACCTTTTAACTTATGACAGCATATTGGCGATCCTTCCGCCCGCTTCTCATGCTGTACATATCGATGGCGAATGGGGCTATTTCTACTTTGGCTAATCATACTACTATTCCTCTGGTGGGTAGTACCTCTTTTAGAGACCCCATGGATAGGAAATCAGAGTCTTTTCATAGAAAGGCCTTTCTACAAGCATGTTTTCTTTTTATGGTAGCAATTGGTATTGCTTGCGTTGCATCAGCCTCTACCCTTTGGTGTAAGGGTTTGAGGATTCTGCTAATAAAGCGTTTTCTAATAAATTAATATTCTTTTAGATGCCTAATGCTTTCATTATTGATGCTGTTGTTATTATTAATTTCAATGCTAAGAATATGACTCTAGCAGTTTTGACTATGAGGTCCTTGTGGTTGAAATCATGGTCTGCTGACATGTTTTTTTTAATCTAGAGACTTCCTTTTAAAGGGAAGTTGTTGTTTGGGTCTAGTCTGGATGACATTAGTTCTATGGGAACTTCGAGGAATGGAGCCTTTACCCCCCTCAGGATAAAATCTAGGGTAAAGGGTAAATATGGGTAAATCTAGGGCTTTTAACAATGTTTGTCCGCTTTGTCAATCCAAGAACCAGAGGTTATTCATTTCTTCACACAGACAGGGTTCTTACAGTTTTTCAGCCAAACCTTTATTGAAGCTGATCTGAACAGTCCAAAAAGCCTGCTTCATCTACCAAATCTGCTTGAAGTTGTGGCCCCTGATCCAGTTCTTCTGCTAGAGGACAGATTACACCTTTTTCAGGGAGCTTGGTTTCATTCTGTTAACCCCTTAAGGACCGGGCATTTTAGACAAAAACTTCCCCAAAAGACCAGAGCATTTTTAGCATTTTTGCAAAGTTGTATCCTTTGCCATCTTCAATATATAGGGCTTACTACTCGTCCCTATAAGATCAGACTATTAAAACATATTACTAACATCAAACAGGGGTTAAAATCTCATAACCTTTCGCTTCGTTATAAAAATGTCCATAACCAGGATCCCTCGTGTATAAAAGGAACAATTTTAGAAACTGTTAAACACAAGAAAAGAGGGGGGAGTAGAACCCTTGTTCTCAGACAAAGGGAATCCTATTGGATACATAAAATGGGGACCCTCACCCCTAATGGCCTCTATAAAGATATAGACTTAGCTGCTTTCTTGCTCTAATTTTCAATTTTTTATCTTTATGTAATTACATGCATTTATTGGGATAACCTTTTTAGATTATAAATTGTAGCCAAATGTTTTTTTATGGGTTTATATATTAATGCATCAATTCAATTAATTGAAGTGTGGTTCTTGGGGATTATGTATGTATAACGTTTTACATTTCCATATTAAGAGTCAATCCGACAATGTGTATAAATATATATACACATATTTTCAATACACGTAATAAAGTTCATTTTTTACCAAGAATTTTTTAAATGTATATATATTTTTAAGAGTAATGATTCATAAATTAATACATGTATTTTTTGCAAAAGTAGCTCACAGTAGTGAGTTTGGCAATTAAGGGTTTGTCGTCATTTTTAAACCTTTTTAGACATTGAATACATTTTTAATCTTTCATATATATACATTTTTTAAGTTTTGTTATATGGCCATCCAAATTTGAATATCATTTGTACTTCTATTCAAATCCCCTTTTTTTTCCGATGTAAACCGCATCCTAATACTAACATATAACAGTCGTGTTTAAAGCCGCTTTTTATTTTGTCATGATCCTATTGGATCCCTATAGGGGTGTGTGTATTCTTCCTGAACACTAAGTATCCAGATTGCGTAATCGCGTATTTTAAGTCAGTCACACTCCCCTCTAGTCTTTAATGGAGTCGAGTCAAGCCCCCTTTTCTGAGCCAATAAGATTTTCCGGTTATGAGGGTAGGTATGGTTTGTAGACTTAAAAAGACAGAGTTAGAGACAGTTCAACATCAAACCTCTGCTGAAGGAGCTTACACAGCATATACTTTGAAACGCGTCGGGTATTGGTGCTCACATACCGGGCACACAATTTTTTCTTGTTGGAACTGACTCTCGGCCTCCAGAACCATCACTTAATAAGACTGCAGACGGCCGGTGCAGTACTTTGAAACTAAAAGCCTAATTTTTCAAGCTTCATTAATGAAAAAGTGGAGGAGTGGAAGTATAGATCCATACAAGTTCTATACTTGTTTTATACTTGATTTATGCTTTACAGTTATGATTGAGGTGTCTAGTAAGTACAACTCAAGAAACTTTTTTGGATATTGAATTTTTACTGACTGCACAAAATTTCTCTCAACAGTTATTCATTCCTCATGCCATTGGGGACTTTATTTGTGCACCTTTTATGTGTTTGTACACTTTTTATGAATCTTAAATCACTATACATCTTGTATGTGTACATGCAATTATTTTAAATATTTTTTAGGGGACTCTGAAATAGCACTGAATTTCTTCCAGCACTCTCCATTATTATTATTATTATTATTATTATTATTATTATTATTATTATTATTATTATATAATTATATATATATATATATATATATATATATATATATATATATATATATATATATATATATATATATATATATATATATATATATATTCCCCTTAGCTCACCACCTCCCTGATTTCCTCCCCCTCTACCTATTTGCCGCCATCTTAGGTACTGGCATCTGTCTGCCAGTACCCAGTTTGCTGCAAATTAGGCACATTTTTTACAATAAAAATAAAATAGACTTTTTTTCTGTAGTTTAGCTTCCCCCCCTCAATACCCTCCCCCTCCCAGATCCCTCTATGGTAGCAGATCCCACTGTTATGACTCCAGGTTGCCATGACACTATTTTGATGCCAGGTTGCTTCATCTCGCGTCACCTATGATGTATCGGGTCACCCGTAGTGCACCGCTTCACCTGAGACACACTTTTTCCTTTAAGTGCCATTCAGTTTCTCTATTTCATTGCCCTTGTATTGAGTTTATCTCTGGGTGAGTTTTGTGCTATACATTTGGATATCGAACTTTGGCTTGTGACCTGGGTCTCCTCTGACTATTCTTCTGCCTGCTGATTTTATCTTGTTTTTTGTCTGATTGGTTCTGACCTTGTATTTTCCTAATTACTCTTTTGGATTCTGATTTTGCTTCCTGTGACAGTTTGGTTTAACCGCTGGCTTGTCGACTCCGCTTTGACCTTCCCGGTCTCTTCCTGGTATCCAGCTCCTTATTATATACCTAGAAAATACTTACACAGTACACATAAAAATGAGCTGCAGATTAAAATGTAATCGAACACGATTAATAAGTGAAATTATAGCATAACTCTGTGTCTCAAATCCGTTACAATTAAGAAGTATTGAGGTCGGTATATTCTATTTTAGTAATTCTATATTACTGTCCCATACATAGGCACTTGCATAAGGTTAATATAAATGAATAAAATACAATGTTGCTAATAGGCAGAGTGGTTGACACGAAGTGTGACTGCGTTTTGGGACTACACCACATACCACTACGGTGGTCCAGTAAGGCTAGCAAGTTGTGAAATTAACATTGAATTACCAATCGGTCAGCTACTTATCCACCTAGACTCTCTTACCATTTGGAGTATAATTACATATACTGCGATTCAGCAGAGAAGGCTTACTGTCCTATACCTAGTGGCCAGAAGTATAATTCCCAGGAGTAATGGATTGTGGGCTTTTACCACCATGAAAGAAATTAATTTATAAGGTAAGCATTATTATTATTTTTTTTCTATTAATTTCTTTTTTTTTTGCAGCACAACCTTGGAAATATGAGCCACCAAAGTAAGTACGATTTTTATTAATAGTATACTAAAACTCCATGTTTCAGCATTATTTCTAATATATATTTATTTTATTTTTTTCTCATCTGAGAATATTCTTGGAGTAGATAGAATCCTTCCACAAGTCAGTTTCCATCAGTTCTGTTTCTTTCTGTTCAGAGTAATGTACTGCACCTCTACAGCTGCTGAATAGTTTAAAGTAGTTGAAGAAAGATTAACTTTTTCCCCTTTGCTCAGTACATTATGAGGCTCCTGCCATTATAAATATATTTGTTTGGAAATGCAGTTTGTCCTACTCCTAGACATATTTATGAAACTGAACTGTATGAAGGTAATATGATGCAATGATTTTTTTTTTTTTGTTCTGCCATTTATTTTTAGCAGTAAAGTGCAGGCTGATCGTTGGTGTTGTAATTTTTTTTCTCTGCCGTTGAGCGTGTGTGTGTGTGTGTGTGTGTGTATATATATATATATATATATATATATATATATATATATATATATATATATATATATATATATATATATATATATATATACATACACACACACAGTATATATCATTGAAGCACACAATTGTTTGTGCAGTGATAAGCCATTTTTGGTATGTAATGTTGGAATAATGGTGCTATTTTTTTTAATTCAGTTGCAAGGTTTTGCATCTACTTCATGTCTGTTCTGTTTGTATTCACCTTGTTCTGCTTTTTAGCTGCTTTAGAGCCCTTGTTCTTTAGGTCTGGCTTTTTTCCTCTTTCATATACATCTGCATGTCTCACAAGGAAATATTTGTTTATTCAGTACTAGAACATGCCTTTTTTCAAAAACCTGAAACCCATTTTGAAATACCTTTTTTCTTTTTTTTTTAAACAATGAAAATACAATCTAGCATATACAAAATAATGGTTATCTATTATTGAAATAATTACCAACTTCATGTGGCGGCACTAAGAAAGTAAAGAAAATTATTCCAAAGAGCACTTTTTTTTTTCTTTCCCCCTTTGTTGCATCTAAAGAAGGCATTTTAAATTATTTTACTTTTTTCTTTCTTTAATACGGGTATGTAATTGTCTTTTCCCTGATTAAAAGTTTTATAATCTCTACTCATTATGTATGGTGCTCTTTGCCACTTCCTGCTGGCCAGGAGTGAATGTCCCACTAGTAATTGGAATGAATTGTGGACTCTCTATGCCCGGAAATAAATACATTTATCAGGTAAGTATAAATTCGGTTTTTAACTTGACAGTTAAGTAAGGATTCTTTTTGACTTCGGATAGTCTCAAAGTTGGATGTATATTTTTTTTCTGTATGTAATGAGTAGAGATTATAAAACTTTTAATCAGGGAAAAGACAATTACATACCCGTATTATGAATTGATAAACAGCAGATACCAAATTATAAAACATTTTTGATCGTGCACTGTAACCGAGTTTTTCGACTGTAGACAGGGTCTAACAAGCCTAGTCACAAACTTTATTAAATTAAATATGCCAGCATTCACCTGTTTATTTTACATTGCAGCATTCGTGGTGGTCCTGCAGATCAAGCCAATGGATCCCAGCATGTAAGATAATTTCACATGTTCTCAGTTTTTGGTATAATTGCTAACTTTAGAAGAGAATTAGGGCCATGTTAAAAATAGCAGTGAATCTTCTATAGTTAAGCCTGAATGCCTGAAAAAGAATCTTACCTTTTAAAAATGCACTGCCCGATGGCATTGTAAGTCACTCTACAAGTAATAGCTTGTGTCTAACCTACTAAGCTATTTATATCTATTATGTATTAGAGAATATATGCATAGTCCTCCTCTTATTATGCAGTTACACTTCCATCTTCGTCAGTAAATAAGTCTATTTTCCTAAATAGATATTTGAATCTGTTCTACATTTATTAGAAATTTTATCTGATTGTGGAGCCTATTTCAACATTAGCTGCATACACCTCTCTTTCTATGGTGATTTGAGCTTCCTTTCGGGATCAAAAAGATAGAAAAGTGCACTTATGGTGCTGAGGGAATAGCTGAACCCCTACAATTGCAAACATCCTGTTCTGTATAGATTAGCATCTTGTTTCTTCATCAGTACAGAAACGGGTAGCAAATAAACAGGATGGTGAAGGTATATAACAATCTAGCTTCTTTTTGAGCAATTTCCTTGTGTTATCCATTGCAGGAGAAGAATCTTTCCTTTTCCCAGGAAAATTTATGGGCTTGGTGTGTCATCTTGAAACCCAAGTCCAAATCTTGCAAGAAGGCCCCTTAAACCCTGCTCTCCAGAAACTATGTTTAAGCCATCCCCATTCAGTATTCCCATTTAGGATGCAGTCAAAAGCTGCTTCAGTGGCTAAGTCTTCCAAACTCTTTCTAGGACAAATAATCTGTATAAATCAAAGCCTCATGTTTACATTTTCTTCATAAATGGAAAGAGCCCCCAGCTGCATTAATTACTTTTGAGAAATTCAGAACCTGGCCACCAGGAGGAGGCAAAGACACCCCAGCCAAAAGCTTAAATGCTCCTCCCACTTCCATCATCCCCCAGTGATTCTTTTCCTTTTGTCCCAGGAGGTTGGCAGAGAAGTGTCAGAAGTTTTCAAAAGTCTCTTATGGAGGGTAGTACTCTTTGGCATGGGACTGGAGTTTTAAGTAGTCCTGTCAGCCTCTCAGTGAGAGCATGGGTGAAAGTTAGAGTCCGGAGATGCAGGGAGAGTCTTTCTGCAAAATCATCCTGACTTATATTAACAGCTCTACAAGCAAACATCATTGACAAGTTTCACTGCCTGCTTTTTTCTCTCAAGTTAAGGGCAGAAGCGACGCTACTATCTGTCACACTTGAAGGGCTGTGTTCCTGTGCTTCGGCATAGATTCCGGTAAGATTGTTTCATTTTACTTTCATCGTGGATGTTTTGTAATTACAACAGTTTATCAGAGATTGCTACAAACTTTCTGGGATAACTTTAACATAGGGTCTCAGTGAGTCTGCTTTCCTGACCGTGTGGCGATGGAGAAATCCTTGTCCGCTCGTGTCTGGTTCTCTGGAGGTGGCAGTGTCCCAGTTATGGAGGATTCTGATTTTCTTTCATGTAATTAGCAAGAGTCCATGAGCTAGTGACGTATGGGATATACATTCCTACCAGGAGGGGCAAAGTTTCCCAAACCTCAAAATGCCTATAAATACACCCCTCACCACACCCACAATTCAGTTTTACAAACTTTGCCTCCGATGGAGGTGGTGAAGTAAGTTTGTGCTAGATTCTACGTTGATATGCGCTCCGCAGCAAGTTGGAGCCCAGTTTTCCTCTCAGCGTGCAGTGAATGTCAGAGGGATGTGAGGAGAGTATTGCCTATTTGAATGCAGTGATCTCCTTCTAAGGGGTCTATTTCATAGGTTCTCTGTTATCGGTCGTAGAGATTCATCTCTTACCTCCCTTTTCAGATCGACGATATACTCTTATATATACCATTACCTCTGCTGATTCTCGTTTCAGTACTGGTTTGGCTATCTGCTATATGTAGATGAGTGTCCTGGGGTAAGTAAGTCTTATTTTCTGTGACACTCCAAGCTATGGTTGGGCACTTTGTTTATAAAGTTCTAAATATATGTATTCAAACATTTATTTGCCTTGACTCAGAATGTTCAACTTTCCTTATTTTCAGACAGTCAGTTTCATATTTGGGATAATGCATTTTGATTTGACCATTTTTTCTTACCTTAAAATTTGACTTTTTCCCTGTGGGCTGTTAGGCTCGCGGGGGCTGAAAATGCTTCATTTTATTGCGTCATTCTTGGCGCGGACTTTTTTGGCGCAAAAATTCTATTTCCGTTTCCGGCGTCATACGTGTCGCCGGAAGTTGCGTCATTCTTTGACGTTATTTCGCGCCAAAAATGTCGGCGTTCCGGATGTGGCGTCATTTTTGGCGCCAAAAAGCATTTAGGCGCCAAATAATGTGGGCGTCTTATTTGGCGCGAAAAAATATGGGCGTCGCTTTTGTCTCCACATTATTTAAGTCTCATTTTTTATTGCTTCTGGTTGCTAGAAGCTTGTTCTTTGGCATTCTTTCCCATTCCTGAAACTGTCATTTAAGGAATTTGATCAATTTTGCTTTATATGTTGTTTTTTCTCTTACATATTGCAAGATGTCTCACGTTGCATCTGAGCCAGAAGATACTACAGGAAAATCGCTGTCAAGTGCTGAATCTACCAAAGCTAAGTGTATCTGCTGTAAACTTTTGGTAGCTATTTCTCCAGCTGTTGTTTGTATTGATTGTCATGACAAACTTGTTAAAGCAGATAATATTTCCTTTAGTAAAGTACCATTGCCTGTTGCAGTTCCCTCAACATCTAAGGTGCAGAATGTTCCTGATAATATAAGAGATTTTGTTTCTGAATCCATAAAGAAGGCTATGTCTGTTATTTCTCCTTCTAGTAAACGTAAAAAATCTTTTAAAACTTCTCTCCCTACAGATGAATTTTTAAATGAACATCATCATTCTGATTCTGATGACTCCTCTGGTTCAGAGGATTCTGTCTCTGAGGTTGATGCTGATAAATCTTCATATTTATTTAAAATGGAATTTATTCGTTCTTTACTTAAAGAAGTTCTAATTGCTTTAGAAATAGAGGATTCTAGTCCTCTTGATACTAATTCTAAACGTTTAGATAAGGTATTTAAAGCTCCTGTGGTTATTCCAGAAGTTTTTCCTGTTCCTAATGCTATTTCTGCAGTAATTTCCAAAGAATGGGATAAATTGGGTAATTCATTTACTCCTTCTAAACGTTTTAAGCATTTATATCCTGTGCCGTCTGACAGATTAGAATTTTGGGACAAAATCCCTAAAGTTGATGGGGCTATTTCTACCCTTGCTAAATGTACTACTATTCCTACGTCAGATGGTACTTCGTTTAAGGATCCTCTAGATAGGAAAATTGAGTCCTTTCTAAGAAAAGCTTATCTGTGTTCAGGTAATCTTCTTAGACCTGCTATATCTTTGGCTGATGTTGCTGCAGCTTCAACTTTTTGGTTGGAAACTTTAGCGCAACAAGTAACACATCGTGATTCTCATGACATTATTATTCTTCTTCAGCATGCTAATAATTTTATCTGTGATGCCATTTTTGATATTATCAGAGTTGATGTCAGGTTTATGTCTCTAGCTATTTTAGCTAGAAGAGCTTTATGGCTTAAAACTTGGAATGCTGATATGGCTTCTAAATCAACTTTACTTTCTATTTCTTTCCAGGGTAACAAATTATTTGGTTCTCAGTTGGATTCCATCATTTCAACTGTTACTGGTGGGAAAGGAACTTTTTTACCACAGGATAAAAAATCTAAAGGTAAAAGTAGAGCTAATAATCGTTTTCGTTCCTTTCGTTTCAACAAAGAACAAAAGCCTGATCCTTCATCCTCAGGAGCAGTTTCAGTTTGGAAACCATCTCCAGTCTGGAATAAATCCAAGCCAGCTAGAAAGGCAAAGCCTGCTTCTAAGTCCACATGAAGGTGCGGCCCTCATTCCAGCTCAGCTGGTAGGGGGCAGGTTACATTTTTTCAAGGAAATTTGGATCAATTCTGTTCACAATCTTTGGATTCAGAACATTGTTTCAGAAGGGTACAGAATTGGTTTCAAGATAAGACCTCTTGCAAAGAGATTTTTTCTTTCCCGTGTCCCAGTAAATCCAGTAAAAGCTCAAGCATTTCTGAAATGTGTTTCAGATCTAGAGTTGACTGGAGTAATTATGCCAGTTCCAGTTCAGGAACAGGGGATGGGGTTTTATTCAAATCTCTTCATTGTACCAAAGAAGGAGAATTCCTTCAGACCAGTTCTGGATCTAAAAATATTGAATCGTTATGTAAGGATACCAACGTTCAAAATGGTAACTATAAGGACTATCTTGCCTTTTGTTCTGCAAGGGAATTATATGTCCACAATAGATTTACAGGATGCATATCTGCATATTCCGATTCATCCAGATCATTTTCAGTTCCTGAGATTCTCTTTTCTGGACAAGCATTACCAGTTTGTGGCTCTGCCGTTTGGCCTAGCTACAGCTCCAAGAATTTTTACAAAGGTTCTCGGTGCCCTTCTGTCTGTAATCAGAGAACAGGGTATTGTGGTATTTCCTTATTTGGACGATATCTTGGTACTTGCTCAGTCTTTACATTTAGCAGAATCTCATACGAATCGACTTGTGTTGTTTCTTCAAGATCATGGTTGGAGGATCAATTTACCAAAAAGTTCTTTGATTCCTCAGACAAGGGTAACCTTTCTGGGTTTCCAGATGGATTCAGTGTCCATGACTCTGTCTTTAACAGACAAGAGACGTCTAAAATTGATTGCAGCTTGTCGAAACCTTCAGTCACAATCATTCCCTTCGGTAGCCTTATGCATGGAAATTCTAGGTCTTATGACTGCTGCATCGGACGCGATCCCCTTTGCTCGTTTTCACATGCAACCTCTTCAGCTCTGTATGCTGAAGCAATGGTGCAAGGATTACACGAAGATATCTCAAACAATATCTTTAAAACCGATTGTTCGGCACTCTCTAACATGGTGGACAGATCACCATCGTTTAATTCAGGGGGCTTCTTTTGTGCTTCCGACCTGGACTGTAATTTCAACAGATGCAAGTCTCACGGGTTGGGGAGCTGTGTGGGGATCTCTGACGGCACAGGGAGTTTGGGAATCTCAGGAGGTGAGATTACCTATCAATATCTTGGAACTCCGTGCAATTTTCAGAGCTCTTCAGTTTTGGCCTCTTCTGAAGAGAGAATCGTTCATTTGTTTTCAGACAGACAATGTCACAACTGTGGCATACATCAATCATCAAGGAGGGACTCACAGTCCTCTGGCTATGAAAGAAGTATCTCGAATTTTGGTTTGGGCGGAATCCAGCTCCTGTCTAATCTCTGCGGTTCATATCCCAGGTGTAGACAATTGGGAAGCGGATTATCTCAGTCGCCAAATGTTGCATCCGGGCGAATGGTCTCTTCACCCAGAGGTATTTCTTCAGATTGTTCAAATGTGGGAACTTCCAGAATTAGATCTGATGGCGTCCCATCTAAACAAGAAACTTCCCAGGTATCTGTCCAGATCCCGGGATCCTCAGGCGGAGGCAGTGGATGCATTATCACTTCCTTGGAAGTATCATCCTGCCTATATCTTTCCGCCTCTAGTTCTTCTTCCAAGAGTGATCTCCAAGATTCTGAAGGAATGCTCGTTTGTTCTGCTGGTAGCTCCAGCATGGCCTCACAGGTTTTGGTATGCGGATCTTGTCCGGATGGCCTCTTGCCAACCGTGGACTCTTCCGTTAAGACCAGACCTTCTATCACAAGGTCCTTTTTTCCATCAGGATCTGAAATCCTTAAATTTAAAGGTATGGAGATTGAACGCTTGATTCTTGGTCAAAGAGGTTTCTCTGACTCCGTGATTAATACTATGTTACAGGCTCGTAAATCTGTATCTCGAGAGATATATTATAGAGTCTGGAAGACTTATATTTCTTGGTGTCTTTCTCATCATTTTTCTTGGCATTCTTTTAGAATACCGAGAATTTTACAGTTTCTTCAGGATGGTTTAGATAAGGGTTTGTCCGCAAGTTCTTTGAAAGGACAAATCTCCGCTCTTTCTGTTCTTTTTCACAGAAAGATTGCTATTCTTCCTGATATTCATTGTTTTGTACAAGCTTTGGTTCGTATAAAACCTGTCATTAAGTCAATTTCTCCTCCTTGGAGTTTGAATTTGGTTCTGGGAGCTCTTCAAGCTCCTCCGTTTGAACCTATGCATTCATTGGACATTAAATTACTTTCTTGGAAAGTTTTGTTCCTTTTGGCCATCTCTTCTGCTAGAAGAGTTTCTGAATTATCTGCTCTTTCTTGTGAGTCTCCTTTTCTGATTTTTCATCAGGATAAGGCGGTGTTGCGAACTTCTTTTGAATTTTTACCTAAAGTTGTGAATTCCAACAACATTAGTAGAGAAATTGTGGTTCCTTCATTATGTCCTAATCCTAAGAATTCTAAGGAGAAATCGTTGCATTCTTTGGATGTTGTTAGAGCTTTGAAATATTATGTTGAAGCTACGAAATCTTTCCGTAAGACTTCTAGTCTATTTGTTATCTTTTCCGGTTCTAGGAAAGGCCAGAAAGCTTCTGCCATTTCTTTGGCATCTTGGTTGAAATCTTTAATTCATCTTGCCTATGTTGAGTCGGGTAAAATTCCGCCTCAGAGAATTACAGCTCATTCTACTAGGTCAGTATCTACTTCCTGGGCGTTTAGGAATGAAGCTTCGGTTGACCAGATCTGCAAAGCAGCAACTTGGTCCTCTTTGCATACTTTTACTAAATTCTACCATTTTGATGTATTTTCTTCTTCTGAAGCAGTTTTTGGTAGAAAAGTACTTCAGGCAGCGGTTTCAGTTTGAATCTTCTGCTTATGTTTTTCGTTAAACTTTATTTTGGGTGTGGATTATTTTCAGCAGGAATTGGCTGTCTTTATTTTATCCCTCCCTCTCTAGTGACTCTTGTGTGGAAAGATCCACATCTTGGGTAGTCATTATCCCATACGTCACTAGCTCATGGACTCTTGCTAATTACATGAAAGAAAACATAATTTATGTAAGAACTTACCTGATAAATTCATTTCTTTCATATTAGCAAGAGTCCATGAGGCCCGCCCTTTTTTTGTGGTGGTTATGATTTTGTATAAAGCACAATTATTCCAATTCCTTATTTTATATGCTTTCGCACTTTTTTATCACCCCACTTCTTGGCTATTCGTTAAACTGAATTGTGGGTGTGGTGAGGGGTGTATTTATAGGCATTTTGAGGTTTGGGAAACTTTGCCCCTCCTGGTAGGAATGTATATCCCATACGTCACTAGCTCATGGACTCTTGCTAATATGAAAGAAATGAATTTATCAGGTAAGTTCTTACATAAATTATGTTTTTTGGAGACCAATGTCCCTGATTCAGACTCTACTTCTTGCGAATAATATGAATTGGCCCGGGTGATACATGCTCATTAGTTATGTTCCGAATGCCGTTTTAGAGTGCTCTGTTCCTCTGGATCGGGGATTCGGGTGCCCACTGTGCCATCCACCTCTGGGGATGCCATTTCTCACGAGACGAGTTCCCTACCACCAACTCTTACTACGCATGTAGGTAACCCAAACGCTACTTATCCTTCTAGGGAGTGTGGCCTGTTCCCACCGGAGGTTACGACACGGTTCTGCATGGCCATATCTTTGGCGCTGGTGCATCTGCACCTCCCGGGAGTGTGCTTACGATATTGTCCGTATTTCGTTAACTGTGGTCTCATCAGGTGTGGAATTGCCTGGTCCAGTTCAGCCCTCTGGGGGAGCGACTGCCCCTGATACCTCAGGGCGTCAACCTTCAGGGCCGGTGTTTTCTTTTGTCCCGACGGAGGTATGTTGCGCCTTTCGTTATAGACTGTTCTTTAGCCCTCCATCTTGGAGGAGACTCTGTGGCCTTGACAGTGCTGGGGCCCTTGGTTTCAGGCTCGTACTGACTGGGTACAAATCCTTCTGTCTTTGAGGCTGAGTTCAGATACTTGGCGCCTTTTTATGTCCGCTTTGTCCGGTGAGGGCGCCTAATGATCACAATATGATTTGTGTTTCTTGTTTTATTTTACAAGCTTCAACTAGCATACTGAGAGGACTTGAGGGTACGTGGTTGCTTAGGGGCATGTGGGATTGGTTCAGTACTTATTTGCATTTCAATCTAGTGGGTCAGGACTCCATTGAGATCCGTGGCGACATGCTCAGTCGTTTCCTATTTTTCAGGGAACTAGAGTGTTCCTCCCCGTTGTGGGTTTCCTTTTAGGACTTGTTCCTTTTAGAGGTCCTCTTCCTTTGGGTCGAGACTTTCTGGATTTCGTCTGTTTTTTTTGGCGGCTTTGGCCGCTTAGTTAGGAAGTGAAGGCTGTGAGGCTCTGTTTTCGGCTGCCTGGGTTTGGGGTGCTTTGCATTCTTCTCCCTTGGGTGTGTTCCTCTGGAATGTTAATCTGAAAGGATTATGGAGACTAGCCTTTCCTTTCTACTCTCTTTTTCGGTTAACTATGTTCATGTTCTCATTTCCCTTTTTTTGCCCTTGGGGCCTTTTGGGCTCTAGAGAAATTGCGTGACTTTGTCACAGCCAAGCACCTTGTTGGGGGGGGTGTTGACCTCTGGCCAAGGGTGTTCTCTTCCCTTTGGGCTGGGAATTATGAGTGAGTCCTGTATCTGTTTTCCAGGTTCCCGAGTTATCATCCCCTGTGAGGTCTCATTGCTCCAGGCAAGGATTTCTTGTGTTCCCTGGGGGTGTCGTTCGTTCTAGGACGATTCTGGGTCCAGGGTTTTTGTCTTGGATCCTTCTTGGATGTCTGGAGACTTATGATCCTGTGGACTGGTTCAGGACAACCCAGTTTTTTCAGGGACCCTATGTTGTGACATAGGGGCTAGCTCATTGGGCTTGCAAGCAGGAAGGCCAGAGCTCACATCCACCTTTGGGTACTGGTTATAAACTTTAACGCCTGACTTGTCCTTCAGACAGTGTGTGTGCTCCTTTTCATGGGGAGTTGTTTCTCTGTTGGGACAACAGTGGTGTCTGGATGATGCTTGCATTCGGTCCGTGTTTTGATCATACTATGGCTTCATGTCTTGTGGACATGTACGCTGTTCTTTATCTGTGCCCTTCCCTTTTCAGGGGATAGTATGTCTTCCTTATGAGCTGGGGTTTCCTCTCTCTGGAGGGTCATTGTCCTGCCCTGTGTGTAGGAGGTTGGATCAGGTGGCTTATTTCTGTAAGGGTCAACATCTGCTGCTCTGTTCCACCTGTTGGAAATCGATCTCTCTACATAGAGACTGTCTTGGAGAGTTATGACAGGTCTTCATACGGATCTATTGCACTTTTCTCTGTTCCAGGTCCTATAGGGGTTCTCCTTGCGAGTGCCTTATTTTGGAGGAGCGGATTGGGTTGGCACCCAAGCTCTGTTGGGATGGGTGAGTCCCCCCTTTTTCTTTCCATTCCCTGGGGGCTTGTGGTTGGGGTCTTTCTGTCCCCCTGTCTATCGAACATGTCTGTCGCTTGGGCTGGTCCGGTGTTGGAGCAGGATTTGAGATCAGTTGCTCTGCTATTTTGTCCTCAAAGCATTCGAGGTACGGTAAGCCTTTTTGAGATTTCTCCTTCTCCATTTAGATTTATGGGAAGGACTGGCGACTCTTAGCCTGCGACGTTATCCGCTGGTTAGTGGATAATTAGCAATCTGAAGGATCCTATCTTCAGCTGCTTTCTACTTGCCCTGCAAGGATTTAAGTTTCAGAGTAATTTTTAAATGACTGCAGCGTGCAGTGTTTTTGCTTCAGGTGTTGTTCATCAGACCTATCTGAGCTTGCTGCACGAGGTTTCGTTTCTGAATATTTCGGTATTCTGAGCTACCTTTTTGCGACTTAGGTACCTTCGTCTTTAGTTGCTTTCTAGAGTGTGGTTGCACTGTTAGGGGAAGATCCTCTCTCGGTTTTCAGACTCCCGGCCTTATCTCGTGGTTTCTGTATTTCTGGGGTCTGGGCGTTGCCTCCCCTTGTTTCTATGAGACTGGTTGGGTCTCTGTTAGCCTGACCCGGTTTCTCAGGTTTTTTTTGCTCTGTGTTTGTGCCCTTTTTAGGTTTTTTTTCTGGAGTTCCTTATGCTAGCTGGACAGCTAGCTCAGCATACTAATGCACTGTGGCTACTCTGCAGTGTAGCAAACTGAGGGTTGCAAGTTCGATCCCCTGCGAGGTCTACTCAGCCTTTCCTCCTTTCGAGGTTGATAAAATGAGCAACGCCTTGAGTCCCTTAAGGGGGATTAGCCACGCTTTACAAGTACAATCATGTTTTCGCCGTGCCTTTTCTTCTTTGTGGAAGAATATGGTAGTTTGTTCCCTTTCTTTAGTAAAGGGGTGTTGTTTGGAGACCGACTGCTGGGCGACGGTGTCTCTTGGAGGCTGTTGACTCAGTCGAGTCTAGTTCCTGCGGTCTCTAGCAAGGCTGTGGACTATCTGCGGGTCACAGTGTCCTTGGGCCTTTTCCTTTTTTCAAAGTTGTTCTCGGCTTGTTTGGTAGGGGTTTTCAGCCCTGGTGCCCTCAGAATGGGCCGCCTCTTGTACCCTCCTGTTTTTGCATTCAGTTTCCTCTATAGCTTGGCTATTGTTTTCCAAAAAGTAATTAATTCCGCTGTGGAATCTTTCCATTTATTAAGAAAAACTTAAATTATGCTTTTACCTGATAATTTTCTTTTCTTCAGATGGAAAGAGTCCACAGCTCCCTGCCCATATTTTTTTCTGTGGGGCGTCTGTTATTTTTGTTCTTCTGGCACCTTTTTTACCCTGATATTTCTTCTACTGTTCCTTGGCAGAATGACTGGGGGATGAGGGAAGTGGGATGAGTATTTAAGGCTTTGGCTGGCGTGTCTTTGCCTCCTCCTGGTGGCCAGGTTCTGAATTACCCAAAAGTAATAAATGCAGCTGTGGACTCTTTCCATCTTAAGAAAAGAAACTTATCAGGTAAGCATAATTTAAGTTTCTTTCATGTAATTGGCAAGAGTCCATGAGCTAGTGATGTATGGGATATACAATCCTACCAGGAGGGGCAAAGTTTCACAAACCTCAAAATGCCTATAAATACACCCCTCACCACACCCACAATTTCTACGTTGACATGCGCTTCTCAGCATTTTGAAGCCCGATTCCTCTGAGTACAGTGAATGTCAGAGGGATATGTGAAGGGAGTATCACTTATTGAATGCAATGGTTTTCCTCACGGGAGATCTATTTCATAGGTTCTCTGTTATCGGTCGTAGAGATTCATCTCCTACCTCCCTTTTCAGATCAACGATATACTCTCATATACCATTACCTGGTATGGCTATCTGCTATATGTGGATGGGTGTCTTTCGGTAAGTATGTTTTTATTACTTAAGACACCTCAGCTATGGTTTGGCACTTTATGTATTAATATAAAGTAATAAATATATGTATTGTACTTATATTTGCCATGAGTCAGGTTCATGTATTTCCTTTTGGCAGACTGTCAGTTTCATATTTGGGGATAATAAACATATTAAGAAATATTTTTCTTACCTGGGGTTTTAAATTGACTACATTTTTCTTTGCAGATTGCAGGCAGGATTAGGCCCGCGCGGTGAGCCAAATGCTAGACTTTTTTTGCGGCATTCTTGGCGCGACAATTTTTTGTGCGCGAAAGTACGTCCGTTGATGCAAATTCGTAATTTCCACCGTCATACTTGACGCAGAGTTCCTTACACAAGGTTGCGTCGTTAGTGACGTGAGTGTCCGGACGTTGTTGGTGTAAAAAAATTTTCAGTTACGTTGTGCGTCATACTTGGCGCCAAAATGTTTCATTATTTGTTCACCCCATTGCTATTTGCCTCTTGCCTTTTTCTATGTCAGAGGGCTATGCTATTTGCATTTTTTTCCCATTCCTGAAACTGTCATATAAGGAAATTGATAATTTTGCTTTATATGTTGTTTTTTCTTTTACATTTTGCAAGATGTCTCAATCTGATCCTGTCTCAGAAGTATCTGTTGGAACTTTGCTGCCTGATATCGGTTCTACCAAAGCTAAGTGCATTTGTTGTAAACTTGTGGAGATTATATCTCTAAATTTTATTTTGTATTAGTTGTCATGATAAACTTTTACATGCAGATAATGTGTCCATCAGTAATAGTACATTACCGGTTGCAGTTACTTCAACTTCTAATGTACATGATATAGCTATGAATTTTAAAGAATTTGTTACTGATTCTATTCAGAAGGCTCTGTCTGGTTTCCGCCTTCTAATAAAAATAAAAGGTCTTTTGAAATTTCAAATGACCGACAACGTAATGAATTATCCTCCTCTGATGAGGATCTATCTGATTCAGAAGATCCTTCCTCAGATATTGACACTGACATATCTACTTAAATTGAGTATATTCGTTCTTTGTTAAAAGAAGTGTTAATTACTTTGGATATTGAGGAAACTAGTCCTCTTGACATTAAAACTAGTAAACGTTTAAATTCTGTTTTTAAACCTCCTGTGGTTGCTCCAGAGGTTTTTCATATTCCTGATGCTATTTCTGATATGATTTCTAAGGAATGGAATAAGCCGGGTACTTTTTTTATTCCTTCTTCAAGGTTTAAAAAATTGTATCCTTTACCAGCAATTTCAATAGAGTTTTGGGAAAAGATCCCCAAAGTTGATGGGGCTATTTCTACTCTTGCTAAACGTACCACTATTCCTATGGAAGATAGTACTTCTATTAAAGATCCTTTAGATAGGAAACTTAAATCTTATCTAAGGAAAGCCTATTTATATTCAGGTCATTTTCTCAGGCCTGTAATTTCTTTGGCTGATGTTGCAGCTGCATCAACTTTTTGGTTGGAGAATTTAGCGCAACAAGAATTGGATTCTGTCGTATCTAGCATTGTTCGCTTACTGCAACATGCTAATCATTTTATTTGTGATGCCATTTTTGATATTATCAAAATTGATGTTAGATCCATGTCTTTAGCTATTTTATCTAGAAGAGCTTTGTGGCTTAAATCTTGGAATGCTGATATGACATCTAAGTCTAGATTACTATCTCTTTCTTTCCAAGGTAATAATTTTATTTGGTTCTCAGTTGGATTCTATTATTTCAACTGTTACTGGGGGAAAGGGAGTTTTTTTTGCCTCAGGATAAAAAACCTAAGGGTAAATCTAAGGCTTCTAACCGTTTTCGTTCCTTTCGTAAAAATAAGGAACAAAAACCTAATCTTTCCCCCAAGGAATGAAAGCCTTCCTCAAATTGGAATAAATCCAAGCCATTTAAGAAACCTAAGTCAGCCCCTAAGTCCGCATGAAGGTGCGGCCCTCATTCCAGCTCAGCTGGTGGGGGGCAGATTAAGGTTTTTCAAGGATGTTTTGATAAATTCTGTCCAAAATCATTGGATTCAGAGCATTGTCTCTCAAGGGTATCGAATAGGATTCAGAGTAAGACCTCTTGTGAAAAGATTTTTTCTCTCACATATCCCAACAAATCCAGTAAAAGCACAGGCTTTTATGAAGTGTGTTTCAGACCTGGAGTTATCAGGGGTAATCATGCCAGTTCCTTTTCAGGAACAGGGTTTGGGGTTTTATTCTAATCTATTCATTGTCCCAAAGAAGGAAAATTCATTCAGACCAGTTCTGGATCTGAAAATTTTGAATCGTTATGTACCAACTTTCAAGATGGTGACTATAAGGACTTATTCTGCCTTTTGTTCAGCAAGGACATTATATGTCCACGATAGACTTGCAGGATGCATACCTTCATATTCCGATTCATCCAGATCATTATCAGTTCCTGAGATTCTCTTTGGTACTAGCTCAGTCTTTACGTTCTGCAGAATCTCACACGAATCAACTAGTGTTGTTTCTTCGGAAACATGGTTGGAGGATCAATTTACCAAAATGTTTCTTGATTCCTCAGACAAGGGTCACCTTTTTAGGCTTCCAGATAGATTCAGTGTCCATGACTCTGTCTCTAACAAACAAGAGACGTTTAAAATTGGTTGCAGCCTGTCGGCACCTTCAGTCTCAGTCATTCCCTTCAGTGGCTATGTGCATGGAAGTTTTAGGTCTCATGATTGCAGCATCCGACGCGATCCCCTTTGCTCGTTTTCAGCTTTGTATTCTTAATCAATGGTGCAGGGATTATACAAAGATATCACAATTAATATCCTTAAATCCCAATGTTCGACACTCTCTGACGTGGTGGTTAAATCACCAGCGTTTAGTTCAAAGGGGCTTTTTTGTTTGTCCAACCTGGACTGTGATCACAACAGATGCGAGTCTTTCAGGTTGGGGAGCTGTTTGGGGATCTCTGACAGCACAAGGGGTTTGGAAATCTCAAGAGGCGAGATTACCAATCAATATTTTAGAACTCCGTGCAATTCTCAGAGCTCTTCAGTTTTGGCCTCTGTTGAAGAGAGAACCGTTCATTTGTTTTCAGACAGACAATATCACAACAGTGGCATATATCAATCATCAGGGTGGGACTCAAAGTCCCCAAGCTATGGAAGAAGTATCTCGGATACTTGTTTGGGCGGAATCCAGCTCCTGTCTAATTTCTGCGGTGCATATCGCAGGTGTAGACAATTGGAAGGCGGATTATCTCAGCCGTCAGACTTTACATCCGGGGGAGTGGTCTCTCCATCCAGATGTGTTTTCTCATATTGTTCAGATGTGGGATCTTCCAGAGATAGATCTGATGGCCTCTCATCTAAACAAGAAACTTCCCAGATACCTGTCCAGGTCCAGGGATTTTCAGGCGGAAGCAGTGGATGCATTGACACTTCCTTGGTGTTATCAACCTGCTTATATTTTCCCACCTCTAGTTCTTCTTCCAAGAGTGAGCTCCAAAATCATCATGGAACAATTGTTTGTGTTGCTGGTGGCTCCAGCATGGCCTCACAGGTTTTGGTATGTGGATCTTGTTCGGATGTCCAGTTGTCAACCTTGGCCACTTCCGTTAAGGCCGGACCTATTGTCTCAAGGTCCGTTTTTCCATCAGGATCTCAAATCATTAAATTTTAAGGTGTGGAAATTGAACGCCTACTGCTAAGTCATAGAGGTTTCTCTGACTCAGTGATTAATACTATGTTACAAGCTCGTAAATCTGTCTCTAGAAAGATTTATTATCGAGTTTGGAAGACTTATATTTCATGGTGTTCCTCTCATAAATTTTCTTGGCATTCTTTTAGAATTCCTAGAATTTTACAGTTTCTTCAGGATGGTTTGGATAAGGGTTTATCTGCAAGTTCCTTGAAGGTACAAATCTCTGCTCTTTCTGTTTTATTTCACCGAAAGATTGCCAAACTTCCTGATATTCACTGTTTTGTACAGGCTTTGGTTCGTATCAAGCCTATCATTAAATCAATCTCTCCTCCTTGGAGTCTTAATTTGGTTTTGAGGGCTTTACAGGCTTGGAAAGTGTTGTTCCTTTTTGCCATCTCTTCTGCTAGAAGAGTGTCTGAGCTATCTGCTCTTTCTTGTGAACCTTCTTTTCTGATTTTCATCAGGATAAGGCGGTTTTGCGGACTTCATTTGAATTTTTACCTAAGGTTGTGAATTCTAACAACATTAGTAGAGAAATTGTTGTCCCTTCCTTGTGTCCTAATCCTAAGAATCCTTTGGAAAGATCCTTACATTCTTTGGATCTGGTGAGAGCTTTGAAATATTATGTTGAAGCTACTAAAGATTTCAGGAAGACTTCTAGTCTATTTGTTATATTTTCTGGTCCTAGGAAAGGTCAGAAAGCTATTTCTTTTTCTTCTTGGTTAAAGCTTTTGATTCATCAAGCTTATTGGAGTCGGGTCAGGCCCCGCCTCAGAGAATTACAGCTCATTCTACTAGATCAGTCTCCACTTCGTGGGCTTTTAAGAATGAGGCTTCAGTTGATCAGATTTGCAAAGCCGCGACTTGGTCCTCTTTGCATACATTTACTAAATTCTACCGTTTTGATGTATTTGCTTCATCAGAAGCAGTTTTTGGTAGAAAAGTTCTTCAGGCAGCTGTTTCAGTTTGATTCTTCTGCTGATGTTTTAAGTTTTTCTTGTCATTTAAGAATAAACTTATAATTTGGGTTGTGGATTATTTTTTCAGCGGAAAATGGCTGTTGTTTATTTTTATCCCTCCCTTTCTAGTGACTCTTGTGTGGAGTTCCACATTTTGGGTATTGCTATCCCATACATCACTAGCTCATGGACTCTTGCCATTACATGAAAGAAAACTTAATTTATGTAAGAATTTACCTGATAAATTAATTTCTTTCATATTGGCAAGTGTCCATGAGGCCCACCCTTTTTATGGTGGTTATGATTTTTTTATATAAAGCACAATTATTTCCAGATTCCTTTGTTGATGCTTTCTACTCCTTTCTTTATCACCCCACTACTTGGCTATTCGTTAAACTGAATTGTGGGTGTGGTGAGGGGTGTATTTATAGGCATTTTGAGGTTTGGGAAACTTTGCCCCTCCTGGTAGGATTGTATATCCCATACGTCACTAGCTCATAGACTCTTGCCAATATGAAAGAAATGAATTTATCAGGTAAATTCTTACATAAATTATGTTTTTTTCTGGCTTGTAAGTCCAAAGTATAGAGCACCTTCTGATGTTTGATTTTTTTTCATGGGGACACTGGTTTCTCTCGCAGGAGTATTGCTAAGAAGAAGTTTAAGGATTTTGTGTCTGGTTATGTGGCCAAAGGTAAATGAACCATAAACGTTTTGTAATGAAATTATACTTTTCTTCCAATAGAGTAACACCTTGCCCACCCACTTACTTTCTTAATTGGGGGAGCCATCCCGGACTTGAGTGTAGAGCAATAGTGTTCAATCCTGTCCTTAGGCCTTCCTAACAGGCCATATTTTGAGGATATCTTAACTAGAGCACAGGTGAACTAAACAGCTGATTAGTAAACATGGTTATTTTACCTGCTCTCACCCAAGGTAATCCTGAAAATCTGGTCTCTTAGGGAGGCCCAAGGACAGGTTTTAAAACCAGTGGTCTAGAGAACACAGGGCCTACCACTGTCATTGTGTTAACATTTCTGTGAGAGATAGTGTGCTTGGGTGTGATTATAGATTTCATGTCCATTTGGCTTTTCTTAACTGATCAACGTAAACTCGAGCTTCAGTCTTCTTGTCTGATTTTTTTGTCAGTAGCTCTTGCTTCAGTGGCTCAATGCATGGAGGTAGTGGGGCTGATGGTTGCAGCATCAGACACCATTCCTTTAGCAAGGTTTAAACCTTCTTCCTCTTTGGCTATGCATGCTAAGGCGGTGGAATGTAGAATACACCAATCTATCTCAGTTAATTCTCTTGGACAGAAAGTTCCTTTCTTGGTGGACGTTACACAATCTCTAGTTTCTCTGGTAATGTCTTTTCTTCATCCGTCCTGGGAAATAGTTACCATGGATGCAAGTCTCTTAGGTTGAGGCGCTGTCTGGGTTCCTCAGAGATCTCTGGGAGTTTGGTCTCCTCAAGATGCAATGTTACCAATCGATATCTTATAATGTTGTGCAATCTTCTTGGCGCTTCAGGCTTGGCCTCTTGCCAGTTCAGTTCAATTTATTATTTCAATTTGACAACATCTCTGCAGTAGCCTATATCACTCATCAAGGAGGTACTTTCAGTTACCTAGCAATGTAGGAGGTATCTCCCATTCTAGCTTTGACAGAATCCCATCAGTGTGCATTTTCAGCAATCCACATTCCAGAAGTCAACAATTCGGAGGCGGATTACTTGATTACATCAATCGGGACATTTTCGATTAGCCGGCTCCTCATTGGGGCCTCAAAGAGATAGACTTGATGGCGTCTCCTCTGAATCACAAAACTCTGTTATGGAGCAAGGTTCAGTGACCCTCAAGCAAAACTGATAGATGCATTAGCAGTGCCTTGGCCTTTTCATCTAGTCTATCTTTTTCCACCAATTGTGCTTCTTCCAAGGGTGATTGCTAGGATCAAACAGTAACATACTAGCAATCTTTATAGCTCCTGCATGGCCTCACAGGACTTGGTATGCCAATCTGATTTAAATGCCCAATGTTCCACCGTGGTGTCTTTCTCAGCTACCAGACCGGTTATCTCAAGGTCTATTCTTTTATCAAAATATTCAATCTCACAATCTGACTGCTTAGAGGTTGAACGGTTGATCCTTACTCAGTTTTTTCTGACTCAGTGGTAGATACCCTGATTCATGCTCGTAAGCCAATTGCTAGGATAATTTATCATAGGGTTTGAAAGTGTATCTTTCTTGGTGTGTGGAGCTAGGTTATACTTGGCATTCCTTTATAATTCCTTACATTCTCCAATTTCTTCATGATGGCTTAGATAAGGGTTTGTCAGCCAGTACTTTGAAGGGTCACATTTCTGCCTTTTCTGTCTTATTCCATAGAAAACTTTTTAAGCTTACAGATATCCAATCCTTTGTGCAAGATTTGGTTAGAATCAGAACAGTTATAAGGTTGATTGCTCCTCCTTGGAATCTCAGCTTAGTTTGAAGAGTGTTGCAGTCTTTGAACCTATGCAGAAGGCGACATCGGTTGTTTTGTCCAGGAAGGTTTTGTTTCTATTGGCTATTTTTTCTGCAAAGAGTTTGTCTGAGTTATCAGTTCTCTTTTGTGATCCTCTGTATTTAGTGTTCTATCGGGATAAAGCTGTTTTACTTACTAATTTTAGTTTCTTACCTATAATTTCTTCAGAAAATATTTGTCAGGACATTTGTAGCACCTTCCTTATGTCCTAATTAAAAAAAAAATTCTAAAGAAAGGTTGTTACACAATTTGGATGTGGTCCGGGCTTTGAAATACTATCTGCAAGCCACTAAAGAATTTAGTCATTCCTTAACTTATTTATTTTGTTTCCAAGCAAAGCATGGGTAAAAAGGCATTGTCTATTTCTTTAGCTTCCTGGTTAAAAAGTTTGATTAATAAGGCTAACTTGAAGGCTGGTGTTCTACAATAAGTTGTCTACCATAGGAATGTGTTCACCACGTCACTTCCTGTGGACACATTTTGCTGCTTGAGGTTTGTGGTGCTCACTGCGCATGTGCTAGAGGCCCAACCTCCTACAAACAGCTGATCGAGGAAATATATGCAACACCACACTGAGCACACGTTACTGGTTGCAAAACCAGACGGAACAAGCTGTCTGTCATCAGATTTTGTAACCAGAAAGTGCGCCACACGGGTCTCAGAATCTTTACACCACCACACAACTGCTGCAACGACATGCACAGCTATTAACCCCTTATTCTCAGTCAACAAGTTCAGCCAGTCCCTTCACTGTGTAACAATCTGAGGGGGGGGGGGGGAGTATTTGAAACAAGTTATCTCTTTTTGTGAGTCAATCTTTGTGAGTGATCTTTTCTTATTTGCAAAGATAGATATATTGTCTCAAATACTCCCCCCTCAGATTGTTTCACAGTGAAGGGACTGGCTGAACTTGTTGACTAAGTATAAGGTGTTACTAGCTGTGCAAGTCGTTGCAGCCGTTGCGTGGTGGTGTACAGATTCTGTGACCCGTCTGGCGCACTTTCTGGTTACAAAATCCGATGACAGACAGCTTGTTCCGTCTGATTTTGCAACCAGTACCGTGCGTTCAAGAATGTGGTGCCATATATTTCCTCGACCCGTGTAAATCGGCTCTTTTAAGGAGGTTGGGCCTCTAGCACATGCGCAGTGAGCGCCACAAACCTCAAGCAGCTGATTCACGTCACCGGAAGTGACGTGGTAGACACATTCCTACTTGGTAGACAACTTATTTTAGAACATTTTAGTCTCTGCCTTTACATATTACAGCTTATTCAACTCGTTCAGTGTCTACTTCCTGGGCTTTTAAAAATGATGCTTCAGTAAATAAGCTTTGCAAGGCAGCAACTTGTTCGTCTCTTAACAATTATTTTGTAGCTAAAACTTAATTGAAATATAATACCCCAAAAATAAGCTGACCCTAACATTTAATTGGGAAATGATCATATGCAATTGCTGATTTCATAAATATGCCTCTACTGCTTTTATCTCTGATAAATATTTCGTTTTTATGACGAGGATATGATTTTGGATACATTGCTTTATATTCCTAGGTTTGGCCAATGAAGCCTTCCCTTCCTGTGGTGAATGCTCTTCCAACTGGACCTGTTTTGGTAGAAATTGAAAACCTTCCAAGGAGTCCTGGTGCAAGTCATGGGGAGAAGAAATGGTTTGTTTCTCATATTCACATATTTCTAAATATAAAGTCCTTAGCTGTTAAGGGACACATATAACGGGTAGATTGCAAAAACAAAATCTGTTTATCAAGGGTTTTATACAAAGGAGTATGCTAGGAGTTTAAAAATGTAATTCTAGTCGTCATTGTGTTTCCCTAATACTGCTTACATGACACTGGAGGCTTATTACCAGGTATAACCATAATGCAGTGTAATTTTGGCATGTTTCCTTTCTGTAGCAATTAATTTGTATTTAAAGGGACAGTAAATTCAAAATTAAACTTCTATGATTCTGATAGAGCATCCAATTTTATTAAACTTCTATTAACATACTTGCTTTGTTCTCTTGGTATCCTTTTGTTGTAAATCATACCTAGGTAGGCTCAGGAGCAGAAATAAACTGCTGATTGGTGGCTACATATAAATTGCCTATTGTTGGTTCACCAAATGTGTTTAGCGAGCTCCCATTAGTGCATTGCTGCTCCAACAATGAATATCAAAAGAAGGAAGCAAATTTTATAATATAATTAAGAAACTGTATGTTCAATCTGAATCATGAAAGTTTAATTTGAGCTTTACTGCCCCATTAATTGCATTGATTCAGTTAATGCACATATTTATGCATTTGTACCAAATATCTTTGGACAACATAAAATCATACCATGTTAAACGGATAGGAAAGTAAAAATTAAACTTGCATGGTTGTAATTTCAAAACACTTTTAAATGAACTTCTATTATCAAATGTGCTTTGTTCACTTGGTATCCCTTGTTGAAAATGCATACATATCCTACACTAGTGGGAGCCAGCTGCTGATTGGTGCCTGCACACATTTGTCTCTTGTGATTGGCTAACTAGATGTGTTAAGTTAGCTGTCAGTAGTGTGTTGCTGCTCCTTCAGCAAAGGACAACAAGAGAATGAAGCAAATTTGTTAATAGAAGAAAAAGAAAATGTTGAGGTTCCTGCCCCTAAAACCACTAAGGCAGTAAAGCAGTTGTTTTTAGTTAAATTGAACTTTAAAAAATAATTTTAGGGATATCGTTACTACACATATTAACTTTCCTCATCCACCCAGCTTCTCTAGCATATATATGTGTGTGTGTTTATTGTTTCCTTTAAGACAAATAAGCAACACTATTTAGCTCTAACCTAACGTTTAATTCTGACACCTTTTTCTTTTTTTATTATTATTAAATGCTTTACTATTTATACTTTCTAACAAGTCTGTCTCATCCTTATACAAAAGTAATAGGTATTGTAACCTTTGGTGTTGAGAACAAGCCCAGTGTAATAGAAATTTTACAATAAATGAATCTCCCTTTTTTACAAAATAGTGTTCCTTTAATACATTTCCTTAAAAATGTCATGGTTCAGTAGCACTCACCACTGATGACCATTAATAGGGGTCCAGAGAGAGACCAAATGCCTGAAAAATTCAGAGATGGCTATTAGAGATATACATTTTGTATGTTTTCATCAGATTTTCATACTGCAGGATAATGTGTTTTCCATCAGAGGTCAGGAATCCTATCACATCTAAACTGCTTAAATGTTACATTTATGAAAAGTGTTTTTCATCTCCGTTATAATGTTATGTTATACTTCAGTTTTATGATTTGCATACTGTGCAAAATAAAGATAGGTGTTTGGGAGTAGTTCGATATTCTACATTCCTAAATTGAACAGTATGCAAAACAATTCACTTTGATTTTATTTTGCTTTGTAAGTCAATGAATATTTTCTGTTTTGGTTGTGTTTTTATATAAATACATGCTGTAAAAAATCCAAAACCTCTCCTGAAGTAAAGGTCTGTAAAGTGTTGAGTGTCTGATGAAGGATCATTCAGCTTTTTGCTTTTGTGCTGTGCCGCTTTTCCTTTAAATCATTATCAGAATCTGAAATTAAAATTAAGCGCTTAATGAAATCATTTGGTGATTTGGGAGCCTGCTTTGTGTATTTAATTGATCATTGGTGGTGGGGCCTGAGGAATGCATCTTTGGACTTATTCCTTTAATTTGAATGAGTTGCAATTTGCTTCTGTTCATTTCATAGTGCTTGTGCATACTGCCGCTACGCTGAATGTTACGTGCTGGAGACAACTACAAATTTTCCTAATTGTTCTTTGGAAACCTTTTGATTTCTTCACATTCTGGTTCTCAATCCACTTCTGATTCTGGAGATGTTGATTACTCCTGAGTCCTCTTGCGGTGTTCAGTTTATTCATCTTCACTTTATCTTTTAGCTACTTTGCTTCTGCATTTTTGCCTATTGTAGCAAACGCTGGACATTTTTTTTCTCCGGTATTTCAAGCTTCTCATAACATTTACGTTAGTCTAGCTGACGGCCAAACAATGTTGATGAAATAATGTTTGCTTCTTATGAAAATATTTAAATACTAACAACTTGGTTATTTGGAAATTTGCTCACAAAACATGGATCAGCTACCAGTTAAGTTTTATTTTAACATAAAATTGTGTAGTTTTCCATGGAGGTGCTAAGATGGCAAACATTTTTGAAGCTTGAATGCTTGGGTTACATTGTAGGCTACCTCATCAAGCTAAGCCAGTCTTGCAATAGGAAAAAATAAATAAAAATCTTTCAAATATATCCTCTTCAGTATACTAAGCTGCTTTCTGCAAAGCTTCCTGTGCGAAGCCGGTTTTTGCAACCTTATGTTTTAATTATTATTATCGGTTATTTGTAGAGCGCCAACAGAGTTCGCAGCGCTAATGAAAGTGATGAGTTAATATAAATATATTTTTTCTTCTAAACTATCTATTATCTTGCTTCATCTTTATTTTTACTCATCTGAATTTCAATTTTTACCTAAATATTAATTCCTCCTCCCCTTAACACTGCAGGCCTACCGGGACTGCTGGTCTCATTCAGGATGTTGGAAACAATGCAAAAACACAGCCTGCCTCAACTTCACTACTTGGGGATAGGAACTACACCCATTTTGTTTATGAGCAGAATGCTAAGAATGCTGGGAAACCAATTGAACTCCGCAACTTTGGCGCTAGAACAACTATGACTGATCTATAGATATTTAGGATGCTGACTGAATGAATAACACTAACAAGGACTGCATCCAGCAGAATTATACAATTTTGCTTTCCTATACTTTGATAAGCATCAAATGAACTCCAGAGTTCTTCAAACAGGATTCTATAATGACGTTTTAACGCTTTGATATTCTCTGAACTAACTCATGACAGATTTCTTATCACATTCTGTTTCACACAGAGTTGAGATTTTGTCGTCCACCAAAAGTTCTATGTTTCTGTATTTTTTAATTACTTTGAGGTGTATACTATTAAAATTCAAGTTTATTACAAAATGCATTTCAACTTGAAGACATTCTATGTTCACTCTTTGTTTTGCTGTATTTTCAGAATCGGATCAAAAAGGTGGGGTTTTTTTCCCCTTTTTTTTCAACCCTTCTTTTGGTTTGATGGAATCATGCCACACAGTTTCTTTACAGATATTCACTGGAATTAGGATCCACAGCTAATCAGAAGCCAGGCAGAAGTCTGTCATAAAGACCATAGGATATAAAACATTTCAATACAAAATAAATATAAAATATATATTTTATTATTTATCTTGTTTATTTCAATAATACATATATTAACAGTGACAAATTGCCTGCTAGATGTTTCAGTGTTTGTTGAGGATGTAACCATTTGCCAACATATTTTATAGAAGAAAATGGTTCACTTTTTGGGTCTTTTTTTTCTTCTTTTTTATGTAAGTGTTCCTTAAGAGTGGCAACATCAAGGTTACAAGATGTAGCTTTAATAAACATAGCAAGTTTCTTAATATTTTGTTTCCAAAGGTGGTTCTGTCATCACAGTCTAGAAAAGAATTAATGTATCATTGTGGTCTGTATAGATTTTTTTTTTTAAGTTGACTGATTTTTTTTTAAGTGGCTGGATGTTTATACTCCTACAAAACCAATATAATTTAACTGTATAGCACGCTGAAAAATCATAATACATGGAGACAATATAATCTCTGCTTTCCACAAAAGTCAACATCTGTCTAAATAAAACTAGAAGTCTCTGTGGCCAACAAATGAACAGTAACACTCAAAACCTCAAAATAAGGATTTGCAAAGTGAAAAGGTAAATATTTTAGTTAACTTCAATAGCAGTTTTTTTTTTTCAATATATTATCTTTGCGTGGTACATTGATACAACTTTTCTTACTCATATTTCTTTCATATAGTTGGAGAGAGCCCACAAGCTAGTTACTGATGGGATACACATTTCTACCAGGAGGATGCAAAGTTTACCAAATCTCAAATGCCTATAAATACACCTTGCACCTCACTCATACCTCGGTTTTAAAAACTTTGCCTCGTTAGGAGGTGGTGAAGCATGAATTGTTTGGTTCTTCACTGAAAAGTGCTTCTAAGCATATTGAAGCCCAGTTTCTCTCTAAGTACAGTGTTTGTCTGAGGGATGTGAAGGGAATATTACCTGATAACAGGTTTTCACCTATGGGAAATCTATTCATAAGGCTCTGTAAATTTGGTTGCAGGGATTCATCTGCTGCTTCCCTTTACAGATCTGACAAAAAGAGACAGCACCTATTATAGGAGTGCACGGAGGAGACTTACCAGGTCTTAAACAGCCACATAGAAAGCAAAAAAGTCCTCCAGCTCCTCATATATAAAAAAATAACCTTTATTTCTTCATCATGGGTCCAATAATAAACAGCAATGTTTCGGGCCTAGCTCAGCCCTTCATCATGCATGATGAAGTGCTGAGCTAGGCCCACAACGTTGCTGTTTATTATTGGATCCATGATGAAATAATAAAAGTAATTTTCTCCAACATAGGTGTGTCCGGTCCACGGCGTCATCCTTACTTGTGGGATATTCTCTTCCCCAACAGGAAATGGCAAAGAGCCCAGCAAAGCTGGTCACATGATCCCTCCCAGGCTCCGCCTACCCCAGTCATTCTCTTTGCCGTTGTACAGGCAACATCTCCACGGAGATGGCTTAGAGTTTTGCGTACTAAACCTGGTTTTCTTCCAAAAGTTGTTTCTAACAAAAACATTAACCAGGAGATAGTTGTGCCTTCTTTGTGTCCTAATCCAGTTTCAAAGAAGGAACGTTTGTTGCACAACTTGGATGTAGTTCGTGCTCTCAAATTTTACTTAGCAGCTACTAAGGATTTCAGACAAACTTCGTCTTTGTTTGTTGTTTATTCTGGTAAACGGAGAGGTCAAAAAAGCAACTTCTACCTCTCTCTCCTTCTGGATTAAAAGCATTATCCGATTGGCTTATGAGACTGCCGGACGGCAGCCTCCTGAAAGAATCACAGCTCACTCCACTAGGGCTGTGGCTTCCACATGGGCCTTCAAGAACGAGGCTTCTGTTGATCAGATATGTAAGGCAGCGACTTGGTCTTCACTGCACACTTTTTCTAAATTTTACAAATTTGATACTTTTGCTTCTTCTGAGGCTATTTTTTGGGAGAAAGGTTTTGCAAGCCGTGGTGCCTTCCATTTAGGTGACCTGATTTGCTCCCTCCCTTCATCCGTGTCCTAAAGCTTTGGTATTGGTTCCCACAAGTAAGGATGACGCCGTGGACCGGACACACCTATGTTGGAGAAAACAGAATTTATGTTTACCTGATAAATTACTTTCTCCAACGGTGTGTCCGGTCCACGGCCCGCCCTGGTTTTTTTAATCAGGTCTGATAATTTATTTTCTTTAACTACAGTCACCACGGTAACATATGGTTTCTCCTATGCAAATATTCCTCCTTAACGTCGGTCGAATGACTGGGGTAGGCGGAGCCTGGGAGGGATCATGTGACCAGCTTTGCTGGGCTCTTTGCCATTTCCTGTTGGGGAAGAGAATATCCCACAAGTAAGGATGACGCCGTGGACCGGACACACCGTTGGAGAAAGTAATTTATCAGGTAAACATAAATTCTGTTTTTTCTATATGAGGAGCTGGTGGACTTTTTTGATTTCTATGTCCTTTTACAGATTGACATTATACTCCTCTACCATTAACTCTGCTGATATGTTTAATTACTGGTTTGGCTGTCTGTTATATGTGAATGGGTGTCTTATGGTAAGTATAATAGTTTTTTTTCTTTAAGACACACTCCGCTATGGAAGGCACTTTATTTTTTTTAAAGTTATAAATGTTTATAAATATATGTATTTGCCATGAGACCGGTTGTTTATTTCTCCTTAAGTGTCATAAATGCAGCATGAGTTTGTGAAACACTGCTTTTTAGTGTATGGGGGCTAGTTAAACAATGTTTATTTTTTAGCTTACCTTAGGCCTTCGTTATCTCTGCATACTCGGAGGTTCCATCAATTTGCGCTGTATTTTTGGCGCCAAAATTATTGCGCCTTTTTTTTTTTTTTTTTAGCTTAAGACCCGCTCTCACTTCACTCTGTGCCCTCTCAATTTTTAGAAAGCTATATATCAACTTTGATTTTGCAACTTCATCAATGTTTTATTATAATGTTATTATTTTAATAGCATTGTTTCCCATTTCCTCTTAAAAGTACTGCTGTATTAAGGAGCATGTGATGTTTGCCAACTAATTATATTTTTTTTGTATCTTTTTTTTTTTTTTTTTTTGCCATAATGTCTCAAACTGAACCTGCCTCAGACGATATCATAGAAACTGAGCTGCCTGAACATATTTCTACCAAAGCAAAGTGTGTTGTTTGTTAAATAGCTGATCTGAATTCTTCAGCTCAATTATGTGGCTTTTGTTTTGATAATTTATTACATGCTGATAATATTTCTAGGAGTACAAATGCATCCACTATTGTTCCATCTCAGTCTAATGTAAAGGGCATTCCTGCAGAAATTAAAGATTTTATTGCTGTAGCCAGAGAAGGCCATGAGTGCTATACTGCCTTCAAATAAACGTTAAAGGACTTGACAAACTTTTTCTAAATCTAGGGAATTTTGTACTGACCGACAGCATACTGATGTATCTTCTACTGATGGGGGTTCCACTGATTCAGAGGATCCTACATCAGAGACAGAAATTGACAAGTATTCTTTTTTTTTTTAAGATTGAAAATATTCAATCTCTTTTGAAAGTAGTATTGTTTACATTGGTGATTTAGTAGTCTAAACCTCTTGATGATAATTCTTGTAATTGTTTAAATTCTGTATTTAACACTACTGCTATTACCCCGGAAGTTTTTCCAATTCCAGATACTATCTCTAATGTGATTGCTAAAGAATGGTCTAAGCCTGGTGGTACTTTTAATCCTTCTAGGTTTCCAAAAAAATGTATAATTTGCCTGTTGCTAATTTGGAACTTAGGGAAACAGTCCCTATTTCCACTCTTGCAAGCTTACTACCATTCCTATAGAAGACAGCACTTATTTTAAAGACCCTTTAGATAGGAAGCTTTAATCTTACCTTAGAAGGGCATATTTACATACTGGCTATATTCTTAGACCTGTTATATCCATGGCTGATGTTGCTGATGCTTTTACCTTTTGGTTGGGCAGTTTAGAGCATATCACAGCCACCACGCTATAATCTCAACCTAATAAATGTGGACGATCACATAACCACGTGTTATTTATTTCCTTAGATTAAGCAGATATTATTTTTAACCTCTTAAGTTCAGTGGTCCATTGAGACATCCTAGCTTTACATTACAAACTATATTAACATTATATTATTATGGATTAATAGAATTGCATGGATAATGTACAACTATATCATACAGAGGTGATTTGAAATTAGAGGATTAAACTTTCACAATACACACTCAACAAGAGTAATTTTCCTCTATTCTCACTTACGCTCCTGGTAGCACTTTAACCCTTAGCATTATACAAGGTCATTATAACAAAGGCCCACCTAGTTACGACTGATAAGGGTTCTTTTAGGATAACACTTCTCCTTCATGGTTTTAATTTATACCCAATTTTAATTGTTTAATAATTGTTCATTATTTCTTTCTTGCTTCTGCCTAGTAGCTAGGGCACATAGTGCTCTAGCGCATTCTTTCAGTAGGAATCCTCTCTTCTCTGTTTCCCACCTATGCAGTAAATTTAGTTGTGCGCAGCACCACTCCCTAGATCACACTTATTAAGCGAGACTTTTAAGAACCATACAGGGAGACTGCCCGTATGTAGTGCCATTGCCAACCCCAATTCTAGTATTAGCTCAACAGTTGTCTTCATATCCTGAATTATCTAAGATTATTCTTTTACTTCAACACGCAAAAAAATCATTCAGGCTTGGAATCTATTGAAGAGGGAACCTTTATATTTGTTTTCAAACAGACAATATCAGAACAGTGACATATGTCAATCATCAAGGGGGATCTCTTAGTCCCCTAGCTATGAAAGAAGTATCTTGCATACTTTCTTGGGCGGAATCCAATTCCTGTCTAATCACGGCGATTCATATTCCTGGTGTAGACAATTGGGAAGCGGATTATCTCAGCCGACAATCTCTACATCCGGGGGAGTGGTCTCTCCACCCAGATGTATTCTATTGAATTTTCCAGATGTGGGGCTCTCCAGAGATAGATCTGATGACCTCTCGTTTGAAAAAGAAACTTCCCAGGTACCTTTACTCAGACGAAAATGATGGACTCTGTAGCAGTTCCATGGTCTTACCAGCCTGCTTGAATTTTTCTCCTTCTAGTTCTACTTCTAAGAGTGATCTCAAAGATCATAATGGAACAATCTTGTGTGTGTTTCTGATAGCACCAGCGTGGCCTCACAGAATTTGGTATGCGGACCTTGTCTGAATGTCCAGTTGCCAGCCTTGGCCTCTTCCTCTAAGACCGGACCTCCTTTCTCAAGGTCTGTTCTTCCATCCAGATCTCAAATCTCTAAATTTGATGGTATAGAAATTGAACATTTAGTCCTCAGTAATAGAGGTTTCTCTGACTCCATGACAAACACTATGATTCAGGCTCGTAAGCCTGTTTCAAGGAAAATATACCAGAAAATGTGGAAAACCTATATTTCATGGTGTTCTTCACATGATTATTCCTGGCATTCCAATTGGATTCCTTGGATTCTCCAGTTTCTTCAGGATGGTTTGGATAAAGGTTTCTCTGCCAATACCTTTTAAAAGGACAAATCTCTTCTCTTTCTGTTTTATTTCACAGAAAGATAGCTAATCTTCCTGATATACTGTTTTGTCCAGGCTTTAATTCGAATTAAACCTGTTATTAAATGTATTTATCTTTCTTGGAGTCTTAATTTGGTTTTAAAGATTTTGCAGGCTCCTCCTTTTGAACCTATGCATTCTTTAGATATTAAACTACTTTCTTGAAAAGTATTTTTTCTATTGGCCATCTCTTCTGCTTGAAGAGTTTCTGAATTGTCTGCTTTCTCTTGTGAGTCTCCTTATCTGATTTTCCATCAAGAAAAAGCTGTTTTGCTGAGTTCTTTCAAATTTTTGCCAAAAGTTGTGAATTCTAACATTAATAGGGAAATTATTCTTCTTTCCTTATGTCCTAATCCTAAGAATTATATTGATAAATCTTTGGATGTCGTTAGAGCTTTGAAATACTATGTAAATGCTACTAAGGATTTCAGACAGACTTCTAGTCTATTTGTTATTTTTACTGGTTCTAGAAAAGGTCAGAAAGCTTCCGTTTCTTTAGCATGTTGGTTGAAACTTTTTATTCACAAAGCTTACTTGGAGGCGGGTCAGTGCCGCCTCAGACAGTTACAGCTCATTCTACAAGATCAGTTGCCACATCTTGGGCTTTCAAGAATGAAGCTTCAGTTGATCTGCAAAGCGGCCACTTGGTCTTCTTTGCATACCTTTACTACATTTTATTATTTTTATGTTTTTGCTTCTTCGGAAGCATCTTTTGGAAGAAAGGTTCTTCAGGCAGCTGTCTCATTTTGATTCTAGTGCCTATGATTTAATTTCTTTGAATTTTTAAAGAAAGTTATTTTTTGGATTTAATTTCTCAGTGGAAATAGCTGTTTTTATTTTATCCCTCCCTTTGTTGTTACTCGTGGACCTTGACATCTCGGGTATTATATCCCATCAGTAACAAGCTTGTGGACTCTCGCCACCTATATGAAAGAAAACATAATTTATTTAAGAACTTACCTGATAAATGCATTTATTTTATTGTGGCAAGAGTCCACGAGGCCCACCCATTTTTGTGTGTGTTTTTTTTTTTTTTTGTATAAAGCACATCTTTTAATTTGCTCCTATTTTTTATGTTTTTACTCCTTATTTCACCTCGCCTACTTAGCTATATGTTAAACTGAGGTATGAGTGAGGTGGGAGGTGTATTTATAGGCATTCAAGGTTTGGGAAACTTTGCCGCCTCCTGGTAGGAATGTGTATCCCATCAGTAACAAGCTCGTGGACTCTCGCCACCATTGAAGAAATTAATTTATCAGGTAAATTCTTACATAAATTATGTTTTTTATATCTCTCGCTCACACACACTATAGCTATATATATATATATATATATATATATATATATATATATATATATATATATATATATATATATATATATATATATATATATATATATTAGTGTTCTCTTGGAGACCTTTTTTAATTGGTGCAAAGTCAAAGTTTTATATAATTTAGTCTGTACTGTGCACTTCATATTATTGCATGATTTGAAAGACCTACAAATTTTTACAGTTTTAATAAAGGATTTCCTACCTGTATTGTTTTAAGTACAAATTTAAATCCAAAATTTAATTCCATATTATACATTTATTCATGCGTGATAAAAACTTGATAATGCATTTTAATTATTTACCTTGCATAGGGGCAGGAGTGGATCTTAAACATTTTACATATTGATTGCACATCCAGTGTAGGAGCTCAATTATATCTGCCACTAATATAAAATTAACAATACTAAAGAAATGATGTTCCTGGAAGAATTGTTCTGTGTAAGAACTGAAACTTGACTATATCTGCAAGCTTTAATTCTTTGTAGGATTATTGGTTCTCATTCTCTGCTTTGTCGCTTTAACAGCTTTGTTGGCTTGCTTGATAACAAGGATTTGCTGGAGAGAAGCCTTGATGACATTGCTGTAACACCAGTCTCATCAGACACAGCTGTGGTTCCAGATGTAGCTGACCAGTGTCTTTCCAACCCCAACTTAGAAGAAAAGCCAACAGAACAAGATGGCATTCCCACAGGTAAATGGAATTATGCAGATCTTACAACGAAACATACAGCACACCATTCCTTTTTTGTTTATATTGCAAAATATATACAAAGCATACCCCATAATGACAAAGTAGAAAAATATTTTTTGATAACTTTGCAAATGTATTAAAAAGAAAAACTAAAATATCATATTTACATAAGTGTTCAGACCCATAACTCAGTATTTACTTGAAGCACATTTGGCAGTTATTACAGCTTCAAGTCTTTTTGTGTACAATGTGACAAGCTTTGCACATCTGGATTTGGGGATTAGCTTCCATTCCTCTCTGCAGATCCTCTCAAGCTCTGTCATGTTGAATGCGGATAGCCATTTCTGGGTCTCTCCAGAGGTGTTGGATTGGGTTTAAGTCTGGGCTCTGGCTGGGACACTCAAGAAAACAAACTAAAAACTAGGAGGGTCCTCATAGGGTAAAAACTTCCTAAGCCCCTTCTTTCTGACCCTTTTTAATCAGTACGAGTTCGTGTGTGCCTCATAGATAACATATTGTGTGGAGAATGATAATGGGTTCACAAGAAACAGCACTATGTGGCTAAGATGCAGGGTTGTAAAAAATAATTACAAAAAAAGCAGTAGGGGCAGAGCCTACTGCTGTCGAGGCAAGACATTTGTGAGTAGCTCTTAGCTTCAATTTATTGTAGAAGGATTAATTTACAAGTTTTTGCTTTAGGAAATTTGGGTGAATAGTGGCCGTGTCATATACAGACCAAGTATTCTGGCTCTGTTATACTTTCTGCAACTGATTTGAGACCTCAATCTACTCAACTACAGTTTGAAGAAGTCCATGTGGCAGACTCTTGCAAGCCAAATACTAAGTATGGAGGTGATCTTAGAAAGATGAGGATAAAGAAAAATCTACAAGCAATTAGTAAAGAGTCTGAGGGAGGAGGTAGCGCTTTAATATACTTACCTTTGATACTGATTCCTCTACTATTGGGAATTGGTATTGGTTACTGGTCAAAGAAGTCAGAAATTTTGAGGACTACAATAGTTTTTGGGCTGATCTAGAGGAGTATGAGGATGGATTTCAGGATGGAGGCAGGGAGACTACTTGACTTCTATAATCTTAGGGGAACCTAAAGATAATGTGGCTGCAATAGATCCAAACGGTGGCTCTGAAGAGAAGCCGGTGTGTCTTCCTAGCAGCATCGTAGCTGATTTAGAGTTTTTACTAGGAAGCCCTTTCCCAAACACGTTGGTGGTGTGATTCGTTTCACAGGCCTGTTAGGGAGTGGTTGGAATTTTTGGCTTTAACCTGTCTGTTCTGTTCTATAACCTCAATTAAAAATAAAGCACTGAGATAAACGGCAGCCTGCAGGGAGGGTTTCAAATACAGGTAATCATAGATGTTCATTTTAGGGCACATGGAGCTGCAGAGATTTTCTTTATTTACGAAGTCATTTCAACATGGGTTGTTTGACTTTAAATCCTCATCCTGAACAAGTTTGGGGGATATATATGATGCTACAGAGGTAATTTTGAAAGCAAGAATGTTGTGTGCCCCCCCTTAGAACCCATCTATCATTTAATGAAAAAAAAAGGATTGAAAAAGGAAGACTAATAATTGATTTAAATTCTTTTTTAATTGGCCCAAAATACACTTTGTTCCTCTATTGAAAACCAGCAACGAGGGACACTATAGATATCTTATCTAGGAAATGTGGCCTTAGAGACACATGAAAAACAAATTGTGAAATAAAATGTTTAGTTATGCATAAAAAAATCATTGTTTTGTCCAATTTTCTGTTATTTAATTATGAAAATTTGGGTTTTAGGTTTTCAAGTCTTAGAATTAGTAGTGCATGCTGCAGACATCACAAGCCTAGCCCTTCCACATAGCTATTACTAATTAGTCTCAGCAGAGGTGATCAGATACTGCAAAATATTGCAAGTTTAGCTAATTGATGACAAACATCAGTAACAGGTGTAGAATCACTACTCTAAATAAGGGAAGTTGGGGAGGGGGGTTGTTGTTGGGAAAACAACTACAGAAAACAAGGTGTTTATTTATAAAAAAAAAAAAAAAAAAAGCTTTCACACTTTGCTAGTGTGTTGTTAATTTATTCCATACATGAAAGTCCTGTGAACAGTGTTCCCTCTAAGGCCAGTTTTTTGAGTGGCCCAGAAGTGAACAGTTAATAAGGGAACCACACCTTACAGTCTGCATTGTGCAGTGTTTCCTAATTGCTGTAATTAACAGTTTCCAGTGGGCCACTTGTAAAACTTGCCTTAGAGGGAATACTGCCTGTACAAGACATTGTATCTCTGTTCAGACTAAAACATTATGCAGTTTATAAAAAAAGCACTGGAGGGGTCACATTGTGGTTCCCTAATGTGTTAGACAACAGCCCTCTGACCAGTCAGCAAGGACACAGATACCAGGAAGAATGCTTTAATGGGCATCTGTCTCGAATGACATCATAGTATCGGTTAATTACATCATCTGTATGTTTATGTGCGCTGGAAGTAATTATAAAAATAAATTTGCACACACAAGTAGATATTACCAGATTATGTTAATATGAGCTGTTTAACTCTTTAATTGCAGCTTTTGAAGACCTGCCTGTGAAACTGAATAATGTGGAAGCTGATAATGTGAGCGCACATCCTGTTTGGGCCAACATTAACCTTCATGTAAACAAACAGGTAAAGCTTTATGTGATGTGCTTTTCTCTCTATTAGTGGAGCAGGACTTCTGCTTCCCCGTCCCTTTAAAGGGACATAATACTCATATGCTAAATCACTTGAAGGGGATGCAGCATAACTGTAAAAAGCTGACATGAAAATTCCATCTGAACATCTCTATGTAAAATGGGAAGATATTTTACCTCAGAATGTATTTAGCTCTGAACAGTTAGAGCTGCTGTAAAGCTGCAAGTTGTTTTTTTTTTTTTTTTTTTTTTAAAAAGAGGAGAAACAATAGCCAATTAGGTCTTGCTGCATTGTTTTGCAGTGATCTCATGAGATTTCACTTAAATCTCATGAGATTTCACACTAAACTTCCATAAACTGAATAGGAAAACAACATGACTATGCCTGCACATGACAGATGCACACTCTGCTTGCAAGTCCTAGGACAAACATCCTGACTGGCAGCTTAAAGTCTCTTTACAGTGTGGTGTGAATACTGAAATTTTGAGGTAAATATCTTCCATTTTTACAAAGAGATGTTTAGGTGATATTTCTCTTGTAAGGTGTATCCAGTCCACGGATCATCCATTACTTGTGGGATATTCTCCTTCCCAACAGGAAGTTGCAAGAGGATCACCCACAGCAGAGCTGCTATATAGCTCCTCCCCTAACTGCCATATCCAGTCATTCTCTTGCAACTCTCAACACGCATGGAGGTAGTAAGAGGAAAGTGGTGAAATGTAGCTGTTATCTTGCTTCAATCAAAAGTTTGTTATTTTTAAATGGTACCGGAGTTGTACTATTTTGTCCCAGGCAGAAAAATAGTAGAATCTGCCTGTGATTTCTATGATCTTAGCAGGCTGTAACTAAGATCCATTGCTGTTCTCACACATGACTGAAGAGAGAGGTAACTTCAGCGGGGGAATGGCGTGCAGGTTATCCTGCTATGAGGTATGTGCAGTTAAACATTTTTCTAGAAGATGTGAATGCTAGAAAATGCTGCTGATACCAAATTTATGTTAGGTAAGCCTGAATACAGTGATTTAATAGCGACTGGTATCATGCTTACTTTCTGAGGTAATACTCTTTTATATTTACAATATAAAACGTTTGCTGGCATTTTTAAACGTTTTTATATATACTTTGGTGATAAAACTTTATTGGGGCCTAGTTTTTTCCACATGGCTGGCTTAAATTTGCCTAGAAACGGTTTCCTGAGGCTTTCCACTGTGTTACTATGAGTGGGAGGGGCCTAATTTAGCGCTTTTTTGCGCATTAACTTTTACAGACTGAGACATCCAGCTTCCTCCAGGAGTCCCCTGAATGCTATAGGACCTCTCTCAAGGGCTCTTAGGCTTTCCAAAATCGTTTGTTGGGGAAGGTAGGCCCACAGCAAGGCTGTGGCAGTTGGTGTGACTATTAAAAAACGTTTATCGTTTTTTTTATCTGTTTTTTGAACTAAGGGGTTAATCATCCATTTGCAAGTGGGTGCAATGCTCTGTTAGCTTATTATACACACTGTAAAAATTTCGTTTGATTTACTGCCTTTTTTCACTGTTTTCCAAATTCTGACAAAATTTGTTTCTCTTAAAGGCACAGTACTGTTTCTTATATTTGATTGTTAACTTGATTTAAAGTGTTTTCCAAGCTTGCTAGTCTCATTGCTAGTCTGTACAAACATGTCTGACATAGAGGAAACTCCTTGTTCATTATGTTTAAAAGCCATGGTGGAACCCCCTCTTAGAATGTGTACCAAATGTACTGATTTCACTTTAAGAAATAAAGATCATATTCTGTCTTTAAAAAATTTATCACCAGAGGAATCTGACGAGGGGGAAGTTATGCCGACTAACTCTCCCCACGTGTCAGATCCTTTGACTCCCGCTCAAGGGACTCACGCTCAAATGGCGCCAAGTACATCCAGGGCGCCCATAGCGTTTACTTTACAAGACATGGCGGCAGTCATGGATAATACACTGTCAGCGGTATTAGCCAGACTACCTGAATTTAGAGGAAAGCGAGCATACTGACGCTTTAAGAACCATGTCTGATACTGCCTCACAATATGCAGAAGCTGAAGAAGGAGAGCTTCTTTCTGTGGGTGATGTTTCTGACTCAGGGAGCATGATGCAACCTGATTCTGATATTTCTACATTTAAATTTAAGCTTGAACACCTCCGCGTGTTACTCAGGGAGGTTTTAGCTGCTCTGAATGACTGTGATACAATTGCAGTGCCAGAGAAATTGTGTAGACTGGATAAATACTATGCAGTGCCGGTGTGCACTGATGTTTTTCCAATACCTAAAAGGTTTACAGAAATTATTACTAAGGAATGGGATAGACCAGGTGTGCCGTTCTCTCCCCCTCCTATTTTTAGAAAAATGTTTCCAATAGACACCACCACACGGGACTTATGGCAGACAGTTCCTAAGGTGGAGGGAGCAGTTTCTACTCTAGCAAAGCGTACTACTATCCCTGTCGAGGACATTTGTGCTTTCTTAGATCCAATGGATAAATGGTTACCTTAAGAAAATGTTTATTCAACAAGGTTTTATCCTACAGCCCCTTGCATGCATTGCTCCTGTCACTGCTGCTGCGGCGTTCTGGTTTGAGCCTCTGGAAGAGGCTTTACAGGTAGCGACTCCATTGGATGACATACTTGACAAGCTTAGAGCACTTAAGCTAGCCAATTCTTTTGTTTCTGATGCCATTGTTCATTTGACTAAACTAACGGCTAAGAATTCTGGTTTTGCTATCCAGGCGCGCAGAGCGCTATGGCTTAAATCATGGTCAGCTGACGTTACTTCAAAGTCTAAGCTGCTTAACATTCCCTTCAAGGGGCAGACCCTATTCGGGCCTGGTTTGAAGGAGATTATTACTGATATCACTGGAGGAAAAGGTCATGCCCTTCCTCAGGATAGGTCCAAATCAAGGGCCAAACAGTCTAATTTTCATGCCTTTCGAAACTTCAAGGCAAGTGCGGCATCAACTTCCTCTAATGCAAAACAAGAGGGAACTTTTGCTCAGTCCAAGACGGTCTGGAGACCTAACCAGGCCTGGAACAAAGGTAAGCAGGCCAAAAAGTCTGCTGCTGCCTCAAAGACAGCATGAAGGAATGACCCCCTATCCGGTAACGAATCTAGTAGGGGGCAGACTTTCACTCTTCGCCCAGGCGTGGGCAAGAGATGTCCAGGATCCCTGGGCGTTGGAAATTATATCCCAGGGATATCTTCTGGACTTCAAGGCTTCCCCCCAAAAGAGAGAGGCATTCTTACACTGTGTACAAGACCTCCTAGTTATGGGAGTGATCCATCCAGTTCCAAAGGAGGAACAGGGACAGGGATTTTACTCAAATCTGTTTGTGGTTCCCAAAAAAGAGGGAACCTTCAGACCAATTTTGTATCTAAAGATCTTAAACAAATTCCTCAGAGTTCCATCATTCAAGATGGAGACTATTCGTACCATCCTACCTATGATCCAGGAGGGTCAATACATGACTACAGTGGATTTAAAGGATGCTTATCTTCACATTCCGATACACAAAGATCATCATTGGTTTCTCAGGTTTGCCTTCCTAGACAGGCATTACCAGTTTGTAGCTCTTCCCTTTGGGTTAGCTACAACCCCAAGAATTTTTACGAAGGTTCTGGGGTCGCTTCTGGCGGTCCTAAGGCCGCGGGGCATAGCAGTGGCCCCTTATTTAGACGACATCCTGATTCAGGCGTCAAACTTCCAGATTCTCAAGTCTCATACGGACATAGTGTTGACATTTCTGAGGTCGCATGGGTGGAAGGTGAACGTGGAAAAGAGTTCTCTATCCCCCCTCACAACAGTTTCCTTCCTATGGACTCTAATAGATTCTGTAGAAATGAAAATTTACCTGACGGAGTCCAGGTTATCAAAACTTCTAAATTCCTGCCGTGTTTTTTATTCCATTCCTCGCCCTTCGGTGGCTCAGTGCATGGAAGTAATCGGCTTAATGGTAGCGGCAATGGACATAGTGCCGTTTGCACTCCTACATCTCAGACTGCTGCAACTCTGCATGCTCAGTCAGTGGAATGGGGATTACACAGATTTGTCCCCTCTACTAAATCTGGATCAAGAGACCAGGGATTCTCTTCTCTGGTGGCTATCTCGGGTCCATCTGTCCAAAGGTATGACCTTTCACAGGCCAGATTGGACAATTGTAACGACAGATGCCAGCCTTCTAGGTTGTGGTGCAGTCTGGAACTCCCTGAAGGCTCAGGGATCATGGACTCAGGAGTCGTCACTCTTTCCAATAAATATTCTGGAACTGAGAGCGATATTCAATGCTCTTCAGGCTTGGCCTCAGTTAGCAACTCTGAGGTTCATCAGATTTCAGTCGGACAACATCACGACTGTGGCTTACATCAACCATCAAGGGGGAACAAGGAGTTCCCTAGCGATATTAGAAGTCTCAGATAATTCGCTGGGCAGAGATTCACTCTTGCCACCTATCAGCTATCCATATCCCAGGTGTAGAGAACTGGGAAGCGGATTTTCTAAGTCGTCAGACTTTTCATCCGGGGGAGTGGGAACTCCATCCGGAGGTGTTTGCACAATTGATTCCTCGTTGCGGCAAACCAGAACTGGATCTCATGGCGTCTCGCCAGAACGCCAAGCTTCCTTGTTACGGATCCAGGTCCAGGGAGCCCAAGGCAACGCTGATAGATGCTCTAGCAGCGCCTTGGTCCTTCAACCTAGCTTATGTGTTTCCACCGTTTCCTCTGCTCCCTCGCCTGATTGCCAAAATCAAGCAGGAGACAGCATCTGTGATCTTGATAGCGCCTGCGTGGCCACGCAGGACTTGGTATGCAGATCTGGTGGACATGTCATCCTTTCCACCATGGACTCTGCCGCTGAGACAGGACCTTCTACTTCAAGGTCCTTTCAACCATCCAAATCTAATTTCTCTGAGGCTGACTGCCTGGAGATTGAACGCTTGATTTTATCAAAGCGTGGTTTCTCCGAGTCAGTCATTGATACCTTAATTCAGGCACGAAAGCCTGTCACCAGGAAGATCTATCATAAGATATGGTGTAAATATCTTTATTGGTGTGAATCCAAGGGCTACTCATGGAGTAAGGTCAGGATTCCCAGGATATTATCTTTTCTCCAAGAAGGATTGGAGAAAGGATTGCCAGCTAGTTCCTTAAAAGGACAGATTTCTGCACTATCTATTCTTTTGCACAAGCGTCTGGCGGATGTCCCAGACGTTCAGGCATTTTGTCAGGCTTTAGTTAGAAGCAAGCCTGTGTTTAAACCTGTTGCTCCACCTTGGAGCTTAAATTTGGTTCTTAAAGTTCTTCAGGGGGTTCCGTTTGAACCTCTTCATTCCATAGATATCTTTTATCTTGGAAAGTTCTTTTTTTGGTAGCTATTTCCTCGGTTCGTAGAGTTTCCGAGTTATCTGCCTTACAATGTGATTCACCTTATCTGATCTTCAATACAGATAAGGTAGTTCTGCGTACCAAACCTGGGTTTTTACCTAAGGTGGTATCTAATAAGAATATCAATCAAGAGATTGTTGTTCCGTCTTTGTGTCCTAATCCTTCTTCAAAGAAGGAACGTCTATTACACAATCTGGACGTGGTTCGTGCTTTAAAGTTTTACTTACAAGCTACTAAAGATTTTCGTCAAACATCTGCTTTGTTTGTTGTCTACTCTGGACAGAGGAGAGGTCAAAAGGCTTCGGCAACCTCTTTCTTTTTGGCTAAGAAGCATAATCCGCTTAGCCTATGAGACTGCTGACCAGCAGCCTCCAGAAAGTATTACAGCTCATTCTACTAGAGCTTCCACATGGGCCTTTAAAAATGAGGCTTCTGTTGAACAGATTTGCAAGACGGCGACTTGGTCTTCGCTTCATACTTTTTCAAAAATCTACAAATTTGATACTTTTGCTTCTTCGGAGGCTATTTTTGGGAGAAAGGTTTTACAGGCAGTGGTACCTGCCTTGTCCCTCCCTTCATCCGTGTACTTTAGCTTTGGTATTGGTATCCCACAAGTAATGGATGATCCGTGGACTGGATACACCTTACAAGAGAAAACATAATTTATGCTTACCTGATAAATTTATTTCTCTTGTGGTGTATCCAGTCCACGGCCCGCCCTGTCATTTTAAGGCAGGTATTTTTTAAGTTTAAACTACAGTCACCACTGCACCCTATGGTTTCTCCTTTCTCTGCTTGTTTTCGGTCGAATGACTGGATATGGCAGTTAGGGGAGGAGCTATATAGCAGCTCTGCTGTGGGTGATCCTCTTGCAGCTTCCTGTTGGGAAGGAGAATATCCCACAAGTAATAGATTATCCGTGGACACCACAAGAGAAATAAATTTATCAGGTAAGCGTAAATTATGTTTTTCTAGTCAGCTTTTTACAGCTATGCTGCATTACTTTCAAGTGCTTCAATACTTGTGGAATTATGTCCCCTTCTCTCCTCTTAACAGGACTTCCAGCAAGTTTCATTTTAAGTATGATCAGGGTTGACAGTCTGTTGTACAAAGATGAATCTCACAGTATCCGTGAACAAACTCCTAGACAAAGCACTGTAATATTAGTAATTTATGGTAGGACTTAAGTACAAGATACCACTAACCTTGTATGCATACTTGCTCTGTCTAATAATTGTAATACATGTTCCAACAAAGTTGTAAAAGGGTTTAACATCCTTTTTCAGGAAATGAGAGCTAATAGAATAGCAGGAAATTTTAAAACACAAACTTAGTTATTTCCCAAATTAAGATTTTTTTTTTTATGCTTTCTTTAAAGGACCAAATATTGCTGCCTTGTATTCAGTTATTATTTTATAATGTTCTTTGCATTATATGTCAAGTATGTACAATTTAATTTTTTAATTATTTTTTTTTCTTTCTTATTTATTTATTTTACCCTTTTTTAAGTGTGTAAAATTAATCATGGTATTAGCTCTTCACACTTCCCTTGCTGTGGATGCAAATTCACATTTACCTGCAGCCAATCCTGTGCTGATACTTTAGTAAACTGTGGATGCTTGCCTTAATGGGACCTTAAACTCAATTTGTTTCCTTCATGGTTCAGATAGAAGTAAATTGTAAAGTTTTTAAAACTGGTATGTTCTATTATCAAATTTTTAAAAGTAAGGTATTATTTGGGCCTGATCTATTTGGTAGCCAGTGGAGGCACAGGCAGGTAAGACTAATAATATTTTTTGTTCTTTTCGGCAGTCTTGGAATCAAAGATGCTACTCTTCTTTTTTTTTTTTTAAATAATAATCTTCCAGCGCCTCCTGGAAGTACTCCTCCAGTTGGAATAAGCCTATGCAATCAAAGAAATCCTCCATTACTACTACATCAGCATGAAGATCCAGAGCCTCTTTTGGTAGGGGCTGACTACACCCTTTCTGTCTGGGTTCAGTCTTTTCGAGATCCCTGGGTTCTGTATATTGTTTCCCAGGGAAACAGAATATGATTCAGATCAAGACCTCCCAGAGGAAGGTTTCTTCTATCATATATTTCAAAGAATTCTGTTAAATCTCAAGCCTTTTTTCAATGCATTCGAGATCTAGAACTTATCAGAGTGATCCGTCCCGTTACTTTGGAGAAACGATGACAGGGATTTTACTGCAATCTGTTTATTATTTCTAAATAGAAAGAACTTTCAGACCTATTTTGGATCTTAAGTCATTTAACAAGTTTCTTAAAGTCCCAACCTTCAAAATGGAAACAATCAGATCTATTCTAAGTCTTATTCACCAAGTTCAGTTTATGACTACAATAGATTTTTGGGATGTCTACCTTTGATATGTTCCAATTTACAAAAAGCATTTGTAGTTTCTCAGATTTGTTTATCTGGACAAACATTTTCATTTTGTTTGGTCTGGCTACTGCTTCCAGAATTTTTATAAAGATTCTGGGAACCTTGTTATGTCATCGGGGATCAGGGTATTTCTGGACAATATCTTGGTCCATCTTTACCTTCTGCAATTTCCCATACCATCAAGTTTACATTGTTTCTTAGTCAGCATGGTTGGAGAATAAATGTTCCAAGGAGATCTCTAACTGCTCAGACTCCTCTTTTCTAGTATTCATTATCAATTTGGTTTCAATTACCTTTTCCCTTACAGATCAGAGTAAATATAAGGGTCATGAAACACAACATTTTTCTTTCAGGATTCAGGTAGAGCATACAATTATCAGTTTTGCTTCATCCTCTTGGTATCCCTTGTTGAATGAACAATGCACTACTGTTTGCTAGCTGAACACATTTGTAAGCCAATTACAGGCGTATATGTGCAGCCACTAATCAGCAGCACCAGAAAATCCACTAATCCTTAATAAACCCCCCTGGCATGCTAATTATTTTGGGCATCCAATCATTATCCCCAAACCTTTTCAGAGTATCTAGATATATTTCTCCAGAATTATGTAACTAGCTTACTATCCTATTTAAAGGACTCTATAGACCTATTAAGAACTTTAGAAAAAATTATGTGGAAGGATAATTACCTATTAATAACATGTGATGTTTGTTCTTTGTACACTAGTATAAAACACAATATAAGTTTTTAGAGCCTGTTAATTATCACCTGCAAAATAAGAATATGCAAATTGAACAAATGGATTTTTTACTCAATTGTATTAGATTTATTTTAACCAATAACTATTTTTCATTTAAAAAACAATTTTATCTATAGATCCAAGGGACAGTGATGGGCACCAAGTTTGCCCCTTGTTATGCCACTCTAGCTATATGGGGTACCTTGAAGACATTTTGATTTGGGGCTCCATATGGGAGGGGAACTTGGTGCTCTATATTTTTATAATATGGAAGGGTGATAGGGAACTGGAAAATTATTTTATTGAAGACTTGAAGGATGCTAGATTTGGTTTAGACTTTGCCTATGAAGTTAGTAGTACCCAAGTGAGCTTTCTAGACCTGGAACTCACAATTAAAGGATCAAACATAATCAGTAAAAGCCATTTAAAAAAAGTAGACTCAAACAACTACGTTCACAATACGAGTTGTCATTACAAAAAATGGAAGGAAAATCTTCCAAGAAATCAATTTTTAAGAATTCGAAAAAAAACTGTTTGAAATTAGAGGATTTTGGCTTACAAGCCTAGTTTATAATTTAAGTTTGAACAAAGGGGCTACAATGAAAAAGCAATTTCTGAAGCAAGAACGTCAGCTAGAGAAATAGACAGGCGGAGTTTACTTATAGACGGGAATAGGAATTTACAGCAACAAAGTAGAAAAGGTTTAGATTTACCATTCATAACTGATTACCATGTACACCATGATAAAATTAGATCAATAATAAACAGACACTGGCATTTATTACAGAGAGACCCAATTATTGGTGAACAACTTGAAGATAAACCAAAGATTGTTTTTAAAAAAGCCAGAAATCTAAAAAACATTCTAGCACCCAGTATTATGAAAAAAGTACAGGATTTGTTCCCTTGTATTAATTGCAAAGCTTGCAAATTCAGCATGAAAAGTAAATCGGTAAAATCAAGTACTACACAAACATTTGAAATTAAAGATATCAGGTGTACTGACAAAAATGCTGTCTATCTTATTCAGTGTCCCTGTTATAGACAGTATTTGGGGGAAACTTGACACCCCTCAGAGAGAGAATACGAGAACACCTGTTAAATATTGAGCATGGTTTTGAGGGGCATTTACTCTCCAGACACTTTAAGGAGGACCACAATCAAAACACAAGTTTTTAAATACTGGGGGTCAAGCAAGTTTACAGTGACTGGAGAGGAGGAGATGTAATTAGGCAATTGTTAAGAGCGGAGGCAGAACCGATTTATAATTTAGACTTAAATTCACTTTTATAAATAACATTGCTTTTTTTACTTATAACTTTTTAAGTAATTACACATTAGATCGAGACACTTCACTTTATTAAATGGAACTTAATGTCTTGAAATATTATAAATAACTAGTACATAATCTATTCACAATATTCACTAATAGTGACACAACTTATTTTTTAGTTGTTTTTTTTTCTCTTCTTTATCAATATAATAAATAATAATAATAAATATGCACCCAGGTGGTAAATCGCCATAGAACAGGCTAACAATAGTATTGAGCCAGTTGTTCGTTCCTGTGAGTGTATTTCTCTCTGTATGTATTTAGTCTCCCTATGGGAAAAAGGGGAAACCAGACATGGACTCCTTGCTCAGTGTGCTTAGAGGAATATGGCTACACCTCACTGACGAGGCCCAATGAAGGCCGAAACGATCGTCTGGGGTTGCTGTGCTCCTTGTTCAGAGAGGAATTGCCTGGTATTTCGGCGCTGGACTGACCGTAATAGGCGGGATCAGACTGATATACTACAGGAAAGTTCTTCTCTGTGAAAAGCATTACTGGGCTAAAAGAAGCTGCACCCAGGTGGTAAATCGCCATAGAACAGGCTAACAATAGTATTGAGCCAGTTGTTCAATCCTGTGAGTGTGCTTCTCTGTATGTGTATATATATATATATATATATATATATATATATATATATATGTGTGTGTGTATATCCACTGACACTTAGATAGAATATACGGATAGTATGGTATCATGTAAAGATATATAAGCCTGTTTAATCGTATATGGAATTATGCAAAGATATTTAAGCCTGTTTATCTTTTTATTCTGCATTTTTATTTTGCACACTTATTTTTGGTATTGCCTATTAATAGGAAAATGTTATTAATTTTAGCAGTTGTAATTTATATTGGGATGTTTTTAAAATATTTGTGTGTTAGAAATCGCCAATTTTAAAGTCACCTATGAAACCAAGTGCAATAATCCAATATCGAATAAACCTTGTAAAATGGTATCCTATTAACACAAGAAGGGATGTCCCTTTAATGATCTGGATTAATAAGAGGTGGGGCAACTGGTAGAAAGAGAGAATGTGGCTCAACTAACTCATCTTGAAAAAGGCTACTATTAGCTGAAACGTGTCAATATGATGAGGGGTATATGATTCATAATGAAATATACCATATACCGAAGATTTCCATATAATCAGAGCTCTCTGACAACTTTTTGAAATCTAACAGTCAAGAATCTGAACCAATAGGAAAGTCTATTTCACCGGTAAACTGCCCACCCCATTGGCCAGCCGATCGTCACGTGATCGGAGTTCACAGAGACAGCGTTCAAGCATATCAAGGAAGACACTGTGTGTCTGGCGAGGATCAAAAGATAGGGTAAGAGCGGTGAAGATTTAAAGTCTCTTCGGATTCCGGTGAGTCTTCTGGGTATGCTACACTGCAATACTGAGGCCAAAGAATTCTCCCTCCAAAATGGCACAAGTAAAATCTTAATACTGGTGACACCAAGCTGACCGCTTAAGCATTATACATTTCGTTGGATTACACAATCCTTGTCCTTTTCTCTAGAGTTCAAAGGTTGTTAAAACGGAGGGACACTTTCATTATTTGTATTCTCTTCAATAAGGGACATATCCTCTCTTCAATAAGGGACATAGCTCTCACCAACGCCACTCCCCTCTACCTATCCTCTCTAATACACAAGTATACTCCAGCCCGCCCACTAAGATCCAATAATGACCTGCTCCTTGCATCCGCGACTATCACCTCCTCTCATGCTAGACTGCAGGACTTCTGTCATGCAGCACCTACCCTCTGGAACACTCTCCCTCGTGCTGTCAGGCTTTGCCCTAATCTTTCTTCCTTTAAATGCTCCCTGAAGACTTTTCTGTTCAGAGAAACCTACCACCCAACTCAATAATAAATTTATTTCACTTACCTAACATTTTCCTCCTCTAACTCTGTATTTAACATCTTTCTCAATCTTGCAGTCCTCTTCTCCTGTTTCTCAACCTCCTACCCTTGTAGATTGTAAATTCCCACAGGAATAGAGCCCTCAATCCCTCCTGTATGTGTTTGTAAATGTTGTCCTGTCTCGTACAAGTCTTATATTGTTTTATTTAAATGAATTGTATCAATGGACAGCGCTGCAGAATATGTTGGCGCTTCATAAATAAAGTATATAATAATAATATAAATATCCTTCTTTGCACCACATTAGTAAAAGTGGTTCTAACGGACTGAAATCATGACTTTTTACTCATATATAATAGGATACTGTATCTATGCCATTTCAACATTTAACATAGTAGCTTTTCTTGTTCGTTGTTTTTTTTTAATATTTGATTATTAGCTTACCACCGATGGTTGCGCATATTGCAATATTTTTTAGGATTCTTGAATCGCTTTATATTGTTTTAATAAACTGAACAATCATTTATTTAATTTAAATTTGAAGGATTCTATTACTTTTAGTATAATTCCACTTATTTTGTGTTTTTTAATATTGATATATAGCTGACTTCCACAGGTGCACCCCTTCTTTATTTTTATTTGTTGCTTCTTAAGGACTGGGATAGACATTATGTAGGGGTAGCTAGGCTATATTTTTTAGGGGTATCTTTTGTTTGTTTTTAGCACCAGAGCCTACCTAGGTATGCTTTTCAGCAAAGGAAACCAAGAAAATAAAGCAAATTTGATAATTGCACATATTGGTAAGCCAATGACAACATGCATATATGTGCAGCCACCAGTCAGTAGCTCCTGAGCCTACCTAGGTATGCTTTTCAGCAAAGTATACCAAGAAAACAGAGCAAATTAGATAATTGAAGTAAATTGGAAAATTAGATAGAATTGTATGCTCTGTCTAAATCATGAAATAAAAAATATTGGTTTCATGTCCCTTTAAAGATACACTCCACTTGTGCCAAACAGTCATCTCCCAATACTACAGTAGCACTCTGTATGGATGTGCTAGGTCTGATGATTGCGACACCAGATGCAATTCCTTTTGATCGGTTTTACATGACAACTCTTCAACTTTGCATGTTGGATCAATGGTGCAAGGATTACAATCAACTTTCTTAAAGTATAATGTTGGATCCTATCACAAGACATTCTCTCTCTTGGTGGATAAATCTTCAGTCCATTTTCTTCATCTATCCTGCACAATGATGACAAATGAATGCCTTTCAGGTTTGGGCAGTGTGTGTATCAATGAGAGCACAGGGAGTTTGGTTTCCTCAGGAGTATAGGTTACCTATAAATGTATTAGAGCTCCATGCTATCTTCAGGGCTTTCCAGAGCTGGCCCCTTCTGAAGGAAGAGTCTCATCTCTGTTTTCAATCGGATAATGTTACGGCTGTGGCATATATCAAGCATCAGGGAGGAACATGCAGTCCTTTAGCAGTAAACGAGCTATCCTGAATACACCAGGAAGCAGAGAACACTTGCTGTATCATTTCTAGGTGTGAACAACTGGGAAGCGGTTTTTCAGTCATCAATCTCTTCATCCAGGAGAATGGTCTCTTCACTCAGATGTCTTCAATCAGATAGTCCAGAAATGGTGCTGGAAGAGTCCCATCCAACTTCAGTAATATGCCAGTCTAAATCTTTGCCTTCCAAGAGGTGCGTGAAGAATTGAGGTGCTCCTGATTCTACATTGAAAGGGGCCCTCAGGCAGATTTGATACCCATTTTCCGCTCAGAGAGCTGCTACTGAAAGATAGAGGGGATATTGGAGTATGGACACAACTACTCCCAGTGAAGGAGTTAGTCACAGGCCTGCCACAGGTGTCGCAGGGACCAGTCCCCTAGACAATTCCTGTTGGCTAGTCCATATACTCCTTATAGTGATCCTCTGCTGTGATGTACACAGAACTGGATGGGCTATCTACTGGAAGCAGTAATTTCTGCAGGTGGTAAGACCAGTAGAGTTGGTACCACTTCTTTAATTTTTGCACTCACAAAGCCCACAGGCTATTAGCAGGTACATGACAACTAGCTAAACTAATTGTAAAAAAAAAGTATAGAATTAAGTGTAGAAGGATTAGCTCCCCCCTCTGAGGAAGCGTTCTTGTGAAACACGCGTCAGGGGTCCGACAGGAGCAACTTTGTCTCTCTTGTTTATTTTAACAGCTTACCTTGGTTAAAAACTAGCTAACCGATACACTATTACTATATATTTCAGCCTTCTAGTTATATCCTTAATATAATTTTAAGCTTAATTTAGCCCTCTGATTTTAAGGGCTTAGTTTATCTAACTTTATTTTTAACTGTTGGCTGATAGTCATTATTTGTTAGAACTTTAGCGGTTAATGCACATTCTAGATTAACCGGGTTTAAGTGTTTTTAAAATATTAGCTTAAGCTATTTGTGTGATTATTCCTGGATGTGATTGAGCTTTTTCTAATAAAGATAACTATGTATGAATGTGATGTGCACTATAATGGAATAATATCCTTCTACTAATTCTTATTAGTTTACGCTGAGTTAACAGATATATTATATCGTGGAGCTAATCTTCTACACTTAATTGTATACTTTTTTACAATTAGTTTAGCTAGTTGTCATGTTCTGTTTGTTTAGTCTCCATGACAGGTAATAATTCTAGTGATATTCTACAGTTACACAAATGTATCATATAAGTACAAGTATACCTAGATATTACCTGCTATTATATAACTCTGCTACCCCCGATCCCTTCTTTTTTTGTCCTAAAGTATTAGCAGGTACAGTTGACATAGCCATGGGACAAAGGTTTTAGACAGTTACACCACTATTATAGTCTGTAGGACATTAAGGGAGACGTGTTTGGGACTGTGGAACTTTTGAGATCACTAGTAGCAGTGTTTAATTTTTTTATACAATTTCTATTTTGCAGTAATTTGTACTTTTGCTGCTTGTCTTTTATTACACTCTCAGTGGGCGCTTTTTGTAAAGGGGGACTTGGCTTTATTGATATGTATTACAAACAGAGAGGCATATTTCAGTATGTTTCAATCTGTTTTATTTTATACCACTTTGAGAGGGTATGATACTTTTATTTCTTTATGGTTATTTTAATTTTCCTTTTCTGCCACAACTGTCACTTCAGAGGTTCTATTCTACTGTTCTATTACAATGTTATTACAGTTTTCCCTGAATTGCTGTGCAGCATTTATTCTGTGGTGCATTACATTTGTGTTTCATTTATATGTACAGGTGGCCCTCGTTTTACAACGGTTCAATTTACACCGTTTCAGAAAAACAACCTTTTTTTCCAGTCATGTGACTGCTATTGAGAAGTAGTGCATTTATTAAAATAGCCAGTAGATGGAGCTGTCCGCTTGTGTTGCAGCAAATCCAAGCAAGCTGAAATTAATCAGTTTAACCAGACCTGAGCTATCGAGCAGATTTCAAAAGAACAAGATCTTCCTGTCTATAAATCAGTCCAGATTGGAATGCATAGAAAGAACTGTTTGCAGAAAAATGCAAGTGAAGTCTGTGTTGTGATTATTTTATTAGGTTTATAATGCTGTTTAGCAAATTTTTTTGTTCATTTAACTTAGTTTAATTATATATTCTGTGTTGTGTGATTATTTTATTAGGTTTATAATGCTATTTAAAGTCTTCATTTCAAAGCTTTAAAAATAATGTATTAGGTGTTACTTATGACAATTTTGAGAGGGGCCTGGAACCTATCTCCCTCACTTCCAATTGACTTACATTATAAACTGGGTTTCAATTTACAACGGTGCAATTTACAACCATTCCTTCTGGAACCTAACTCCGGCGTAAACTGAGGGCTACCTGTATCTGTCTAAACCTCCTGTGTATTAAAGCATGTTGGAATTGTCCCGACTTTTGCTACTTTACATCCTATGGATTGAAATTACTTTGAATACTGTTTAATTTAAGTGTATATTGTACCAACTGTCAATTGTTGCAACCACAGCATAACTTTACAGTTAAAGGGACAGTCTACTCCAGAATTGTTATTGTTTTCAAAGATAGCTAATCCTTTTCCCCCGTTTTGCATGACTAATACTGTTACATTAATGCACTTTTTTTCTTCTGCAATTCCCTTGTTTCTAAGCCTTGTCAGACTGCCCCCTTATCTCAGTTCTTTTGACAGACTTGCATTTTAGCCAATCAGTTCTGACTCCTAAATAACTCCATGGGAGTGAGCACATTGTTGTCTATATGATACGTATGAACTAGCAGTGTCTAACTGTCAAAAAGCACTAAGAGGCAGTCCAACGGCTTAGAAATTAGCATATGAGTCTACTTAGGCTTAGTTTTCCACAAAGAATAGCTAGAGAGCAAAACGAATTTGATGATAAAGTAAATTGGAAAGTTGTTTTAAATTGCATGCTCAATTGGAATCATGAAATTGTAAATTACATTATTTAAATATGCACAATCTTTTTTTTAAATGCACACTTTCTGAGGCACCAACTCCTACCGAGCATCTGCAAGAATTCACAGAAAATACGTAAATACATTTTGTAAATTGGCTAATTGCTTTTGCATTATCACTTTATTATGCATTTATTGGCTATGCTTTTCTACTGTTTAGTAGTTCTTTAATGTAGGGATCACCTGTTGCATGCTAATCAATCAAGTACTACATTTTCCGCTAAAGGATTCTGTTCTCCCTCTGTTGGTCTTACACAGGGGAGTTCTTCAGATTTTGCTCCAGGTTTTAAGAGTTTTGTACACTCTTCTGTCAGCTAAAAATGCCTCCCCCCAATTAAGCATATTAAAACAAAGTCTGACGATCCTCTTTCTACGGATTTATTTTCCTATTCTGCTTCTCTAAAGTCAAAATCATTCAAAGATATTTAAGGGGAATGAGACTGAGGATGAGTAGACTTCTTATGTGTAAGAGTCTGTCCAGTATTAAACCTTTAAAAACTTTTAAGCTCACAGTTTAGCACAGTTGATGAATTTCTAGGCTTAGACACCCGTTAAAAGGGGCTGCGAAAGCAGGAAGAGCAGACACTACCCCCACCCCTGCATATGAAAAGACCCATTACACAAACAGGAGAAAGCAGGAATCTGTAAAATTGAGTCTACATCTGATAATTTGGTGCTTGGTTAGAAGTCTGGAAATCAGTGTTATTAAAAATAAGCAAAACTATACATTGTAACAAAAACACTCCTAGATGGATTATATAAATGGATCATATAAATGGATCATCTTCAAAACATTTTTGCAAAGAAAAATCTAGTGTACAATGTCCCTTTAATGCAAAATATGTGTGTTTGCCTGCCTTGACTAGAGGTGCTTTATGGCTGCAATCTGACTTGGTTTTTAAGGGTAAGAGATTATTTGGGTCTAATTTAGATTCTATTATATTTACCATGACTGGAGGTAAAGGAGCATTTCTCCCTCTGGACAAAGGATCAAAGAGTAAGAGTAAGGTTCCTATTTGTTTTCATACTCAGATCATCCTTCTCAAAGGTCTGAATTATCTAGAAACCACTGGAAGTCCTCTTCCAGTTGGATCAAGTCTAAGTAGTTGGTTATCAGCTACTTCTAAAACAGCATGAGGTGCAGGTGTGGGTTACACCTTTTTCTTCTTAAACGGGAAGAGTCCACAGATGCATTCATTACTTTTGGGAATTCAGAACCTGGCTCCTGCAGGAGGCAAAGACACCCCAGCCAAAGGCTTTAAATACCTCCCCCACTTCCCTCATCCCCCAGTCATTCTTTGCCTTTCGTCACAGGAGGTTAGCAGAGAAGTGTCAGAAGTTCGAGAGAGTCTCTTATGGAGGGTATTACTCTTCGAAATGGGACTGGAGTTTTAAGTAATCCTGTCAGCCTCTCAGTGAGAGCATTGATGAAGGTTTGAGTCCGGAGATGCAGGGAAAGTCTTTCTGCGAAACCATCCCGACTCAGATTAGCAGCTCCTTGGCAATCAGCGTTGACGAGTTTTGCTGCCTGCCTTTATTCACTCAAGTCCATGTCAGAAGCGAGGCTACTATATGTCACACTTGAAGGCCTGTGTTCCTGTTCCACGGCGTAGCGTAGATTCCAGGAAGATTGTTTCATTTTATTAAATTATAAGAATGTGATGTTAACGAGAAGGATGGGTCCCAGTGGGACTCCTTTTATCTTAAAATAGGAATCATGGGTTAATATCTCCTGAGGGGGGTTATTGAACAGGGAGGACTTTAATCATGTTTGTTAAGTGGTTCTATCTGCTGATGTGTAGTAATACTTTAGGCTCATGGCTTTTCGGAACATTTCGGCCTTATCAGTTGGCACGATCTTTAGATTTGTGCTCTCTTTTTATGACTTGCACTGTGCACCTCATGACCAGGTGCGGTTACATTGTTTTTCACTTTCGTATGCTGACTGTGTGGCGACAGTGAGAGCCTGCTCGTTGGTGTCTTGTTCACAGGAAGTGGTGAGTGCCCCAGCCATTGGGGGTGTACAAAAGGTGACAGTTAGTGTTTGTGTTTTTTGTAATCCCAAAATGGAGGATTCTGATTTTTTTAGACACGTATGTCTCCAATGCGGAGAATGTGTCTTGTGATGAATATGAAATGGCCCGGGTTATCCATGCCCATCAGTTATGTACCGATTGTCGTTCCAGAGTACTCTCTTCTCCTGATTCAGGGTCTTCAGAGTGCATTGAGCCATCCGCCCCCGAGGATTCTAGGTCCTGTGAGGCGCGGGTCCCAGAAAATTCCTTTGCTACGCAGGCAGGTGTCCCTATGGCCTTTACTCCTTCTCCGGAAGGTGGCTTGTTTCCTCCAGAGGTTACGGCACGGTTCCACATGGCCATATCTATGGCGCTGGCTCATTTGTATCTCCCAAGTGAAATATTTTTAAAATACTGTCCGAGTTCTGTCAACCAGGACCCCTTGGGCGTGGGATCACCCGATCAAGTTCGGCCTTCTGGGGAAGTGTGGGCTTCAGGGGCCCTAACCTTGGGGCCGGAGTTGTTTGTCGATCCGGCGAGGGATAATTTTGCCTTCTGTTATAGGTTGGCACGTCTTTGTGTCCTACTAAGGCATGTTTTGGCTTTGCTAGAGGATCCCAGTCCTAGTGGGCCAAGGGATCAGAGGCCTTAGATGCCGGATGACAAACTGGGTTAGACGCTTGGGGATGAAGTAATCTCCTTGACAGCTCAGTTTTTTCTTCTTTTAGGTATCCGTTCCAGTTCTGAGCTTGGGTGAAGGGGGCCTCTGATCAGCTGGTCCGGTTGGCGTACCTTTTTTCCTTGGCGTTCACCCGAGGGTGCTGCCTTACTTTTATTTTTGATCCGGATATAATGTATTTGATTTGTTTATATAAGCTCACGTCTGATATAACTTCCGTTTTGGGAACGTTCTTTCTCTGGAACTGATACTTGTGATTTTGTGGTCGCATGGACACTTCCTCGGAAGTTGCGCACTTTGGTTAAGACCGAGGTTATAGTTCATATTATCGAAACTTTGGGTCGATTTTTCTTGGATCTTAGACAGTTCGGGAATGTTCCTGTGCAAGGCAGGTACTGGTCGGGCGCTGTCTGCTGTTTTCTTGGGTTCATGTCACCCTCGTGGTGCTGATCATCCTGTCGGATTTAAAAAAAAAAAAAAGTATTTTATGGCCTAGTTTTATGGACTCCGGGCTCGGATCCCTCTACGACGTATGGGGCCTGGGGCGTAGATCCAACATTTCTGGTAGGAAGGTTGTGATCTCCTATATAAGTTGGTTCTTTCTGGCATTATTACTTGAGATGCGTGACCGACTTTTTCAGATGTCATCGGGGTTTCTAGGGTCCCTGGGGACTCGGAACCATAGATTTCCATTCCTTTGGAGTCTGGAGATGTAATTGACTTCCGGAGGTCTAGTATCTGGTGGACGATTTGCGTCTTCTCTTGTGGTATCTCCGGATAACGACTCTGTGGCCTAGTCGCATTCCTTTTGCGGTGGCAATGTTTCCTTCCCTCCTATCTTGGGTTGGGTCATTCTGGAAGTGTGGGCATGTCCTTCTTCCTTTTCTCAGTGTTTTGTTTGCTCTAAAATGTAGAGTGCAGGGGCCTGTTTCAAGGATGTCGGGAGATTGTCGTCTTCTCAAGATAAGAACTGCCCCTTGTCATCCTATGGTCTTTAGACTCTCAGGTGCCATTCGTCAATCTTATTGCAGATTTAGCCCTTCAGCGAAAAGGTTAGGAGGTCTGGGGTCAGTTAGTCTTTTCGCCTGTCTGGGGTCAGAAAATGGAACATTTATCTTCTCCATTGTGTGGGTCAGGTTGCTAGGCCTGTCTACATGGATTACCTTGTGATCCAGGGGTACTGTTTGCCCATTTTCTAAACCGGTTGGGAGTGGTTTAGGACCATGTCTCTTGCCTGGAGTAGGTATGGACGGTCCTGCTTAACCTTAGGATTTGGTTCTCCTGTGTGTCCCTTTGGAGGGGGCAGGGGTTTCTGACTTTCATGGGAGATTTATATCAGCCTGAGGCTTCAGTTTGAAGTTTCTGATGGATTCCTACTTGCCTGCTGGGGCATCTGATGCTTCCTAGTAGACTCCAGTTGCTGTACCTACTGGACTGACAATATTGAGGTTTTGCCTCTATTGGTAGGGTGGTTACCGTTGCTTAAAGGGTCATAATACTCATATGCTAAATCACTTGAAACTGATGCAGTATAACTGTAAAAAGCTGACAGGAAAATATCACCTGAGCATCTCTATGTAAAAAAGGAAGATATTTTACCTCACAATTTCCTCAGCTCAGCAGAGTTAGTTCTGTGTAAAATGTTATACTTCACCTGCTCCCAGCTGCAGGTAAAAATAAAAAAAAATATGAAGAAATGAACAGCAGCCAATCAGCATCAGCAGTGCTGAGGTCATGAACTCTTACTGTGATCTCATGAGATTTCACTTAACTCTCATGAGATTTCATAGTAAGCTTCCTTTACCCGATTGGTGAAATAATATGAGCGTTCACGATGCTCATCCCTTCAGATGTCCCAGGACAGACACACTAAAATGCTGCTTAGAAATCCTTTACAATGGGAGGTGGCTACTGAGGAACTTTTGAGGTAAAATATCTTTCTTTTTTACATAGAGATGTTCAGGTGATATTTTCTAGTCGGCTTTTTACAGCTATGCTGCATCACTTTCAAGTGTTTAAACATTTGGGTATTATCGCCCTTTAATCCTCTTTTTCTCACCTAGGGTGGGGAAGGGGTTCTTGCGTTTTCTCCTTGATTTGAAGGTACCTCACTATCTGTGAAGGGCCTGTGAGTCCTTGTTTTCCTCGCCTCATAGGGTTTTTCCCTCTCTTGCATTCTCAAGAACTGGCTGTGGCTCAACACACCAGCAAACAGTGTAGTAAGCACAGAGCCACAGGTTCAAATACTCACACAGCTCTTTTGAGCAGAATGTCTCCCAGACCTTTAAAGTTGAATTCTGCTATCAGAATGCTGTGAGTCAGAGTGCTTTCTTCCCTTGAGGAGTGTTCCTCTTATGGAAGGCTGCAGTGTAGGGGTCCTTGGACCCAAGCATAAGGTTCCTGTCATGGTTCACGGTAGCATGCCAATTTTTTAGTAGAGGTCAGAGTTCTACTCTGGGGTTTCGATTCCTCGTAGATCCATCCTTATTTCTTCAGAAGGTCTGAGACTCTTGACGTCGGTCTTTTACTAGCCTTGGGCTGGGACTGTTATCCTGGAAGGAAGGCAGGGGATTAGTCTGCTTTTGCAGTATGGACCGTTTACTTGTATTGCATCTGTCCTCCCCTTTGAAGGGGGAACTCTTAGTGCTCATCTCTATTCTGGTGGTGGCTGCAGCCGGGACAGATCGCTCCTTGGCTTCTGGAATTTTCTGGTCAGGAGCTGTTGTCGAGAATTTTCGGCACTTATAGGTGGGATGAGTCCCACGATGGCTTAGGACAGCTTGCTGCATGTTGATTGGTCATCGCGAGTTTTGCTCACAGGTGGTTCTGTGACCTCTTGGAGAGCTCTTTATAAGCTGCTAGGACGGTTTTTCGGTCCTTGCTTGTCTATGCTTGTCTAGCCTGACGGGTTTTGACTTGTCTAGGCTGCAAGGGGGAACTCGCGGTTTTCTGGAACACCATAGTTGGTATGGTGCTGTCAGGAATATGAAGGTGGCCTTCCGGTCATCCTAGTGATGTTTTCTCCTGACTATGCACTTATCTTTTGGTCCTTATCCTCCTAGAGAGTTTGTTTCCCTAGACAGTGGTCCTGTGGCAACCTCATGTTGCTCTAGTGGATTTGGTCCTTGGGATATCTCATGGGGTCCTGTATTCTTCCTCTTGGGGTAGATAGGAATTTTTTTACCAGTTTGACTTGAGCCAGTGTTGGATGGTCCTTCGGATCTCTTATGGATTCTTCTACTCTCCCTCTTGGGGGTTGATAGAGGGTTTCTTTTTGGTTTTAGGTCAGACGTTTTTTTTAGGGAGTTGAGTGCCGCAGGGCTAACTCCTCGGAGGCCTTGTGCTCAGCAGACTCTAGGGCTAAATGGTTTCTAGCCAGGCTTGCAGGTTGTGTAACTGTTAAGTGGTTACCCAGGCGTCTAGTTTTTGCCTTGTTGTAAGTAGTTTTTGGAAGGGGGTTGAGTAATTTCAGGCTGTGGTGCCTTTCGAAGGAGCCGCCTTTTTTGTACCCACCCTTTGTTTACATTGTGTCCTCTAGCTTGAGTATTGTTTTCCCAAAAGTAATGAATGCAGCTGTGAACCCTTCCCGTTTAAGAAGAAAAACATAAATTATGCTTACCTGATAATTTTCTTTTCTTCTGACGGGAAGAATCCACAGCTCCTGCACACGTTTTATCTATAGGGCGACAGTACATTTATTGTTCTTCTGGCTCCTTTTTTCACCCTGATATTTCTCCTACTGTTCCTTCTTCCCTTGGCAGAATGACTGGGGGATGAGGGAAGTGGGGAAGGCATTTAAAGCCTTTGGCTGGTTGTCTTTGCCTCCTCCTGGTGGCCAGGTTCTGAATTCCCAAAAGTAATGAATGCAGCTGTGGACTCTTCCCGTCAGAAGAAAAGAAAATAATCAGGTAAGCATAAGTTATGTTTTTTAGAAGGTCTAGGTTCAGCCCATTCAAGATCCCTGGGTGTTAAATGGGTTCCTCATGGATTTAGTATAGGATTCAAGTAAGGGCCTTCTTTTTCTGTCCAATATTCCTAAGATTCTTGTAAAGGCTCAAACCTTCTTTCATTGTATTAGAGATCTGGAACTCATGGAAGTGATCCATCCTGTTGTTTTATCGGAACTAGGACAAAGTTTTTTTTTTTTTGTTTTTTTTTGTTTAAATAATTTTTATTGAAATTTTTACATATTCAGTAACAAATTAAACAAACATATAAATTTTTGAATAACAAAGGCATGTGGATAAGCGTGACCTGTCATGTATCAATTTGCATTACAATTTCCCTTTATTTGTCATCACTTGGAAAGTTGGTTAAAAAGGAAATGATTAGAGATAAAGTCAGCTGTTTACTCTTAATTAGCCATCAATTTACCAAAAATATGTTGTATAGAGTTAAGATGTGTAGAAGTAGAAATAAAGATAGAAGTATAGTGGAGTCCTGGGGGAGGGGTAGGGAGGGGTGGGGGGAAAACCTCTCTCTGTGAAATCTGGTCGTTTGTTTTTAGGTATAGCGTCATCAAGTGGACATTTATTGTTTTGTCCTTTGTTCCCACAGAAACAGAACATTAAGTATGAAGTCTTTTTTGCCTGCATAACATGCATATCTTTTTTCCAAAGACAAGACATAGTCCACTTCGGTTTCCCATTGCTGGAGAGTGGGTGGTTGCTGTTGTTTCCATAATCTGGGGATAATGCGTTTGGCACACGTAAGCTGAATTTGTAGTAATTTTTTACGAAATGCACATCCCACGTTGGGAATATGGTTAAGTATAATCATAGGGTCCGAGAGGGTTATTTGTGTGTTTAGTGTGCAATTAATGCTTCTTTCAAGTGTGGACCAAAAGTGTGAAAGCACTGGACAGGACCACCATATATGGGATGGGGTGCCAATTTCACCACAGCGTCTCCAGCAACTAGAGTTTGCCCCTGGGAATATTTCGTTTAGTCTATGTGGAGTCAAGTACCACCGTGAGAGAATTTTATAATTCGATTCTGCCATAGTTAAGGAGATAGAGGCTGTGTGGGTTAAGCGAAAGGCTCTCATCCATGCCTCTCTTGGGAATTGGGTTTGAAGTTCACGTTCCCATAGCTGGGTAAATGTGGGTAGCTCGTGTAGGGTAGATTTTTTTAATATTCTATATGAGATGGAAAGGTGCGCTCTTCCTATATCTATATTTGTACATAATTGTTCAAAGGGAAAAAGCTTACGCAGGCAATTATCTTTATATGCGCATTCTACTATAGCATGTCTTATTTGTAGGTAAGAGAACCAGCTGTGGAATGGAGGGCCTAGGGCATCCCTTAGGGTTATCCTGTCTTTGATTTGAGAAGATTCGGTCAGCAAGTATATGGGTAAATTTTTGTGCTGTATATTATCTGAGTTATATTGAAATTGGTGTTGTTTAAAGAACAATGTGTTGTCTATTAGAGGGGTCATGGGTGATACTGGAGTAGAAAGTTTATTAGGTCGTTGAATAAGTTTATCCCAAGTCATCAATGTTGTTTTGATGCATTCATTTTCGATGGTTAAAGGGGTTCTGTGTGGCCTAGGTATCCAACAAACATCTCTCATAGTTTGTTGTTGAATCAGAGTGGCTTCCATTTGGATCCATAGCTTAAATGGTGAGCCATGGTTCCAAGCTATTATTCGGGTAAGGTGCACCGCCTGGTGGTATAGAAGTAGGTTTGGCATATTCAACCCTCCTTCATCTTTATCTAAGTACAGAGATTTACGTGATACTCTCGGTTTCTTATAAGCCCAAATGAATGATTCGAGCATACGTTGTTGGGTATACAGATAAGCTTTCGGGACTGAGATAGGCAGTGCTTGGAGCAGATATAGATATTTAGGGATCACCATCATTTTTATCGTATTAATTCTGCCCATCCAAGATAGATGACCTTGTTTATGCCAGTTATGTAATAAGGTAAATATATTAGTTTGGAGTTTTACATAGTTTTCGTGAAATAGATCTCGGGGGTTCTTAGGGATGGTCAGTCCCAGATACCTGAGGGAATTTGAAATTTGGAAAGGAGTATTACAAATAAGTTATTCCGCATCCTCTTTATCAAGGTGTGTATGCACTATACTCGACTTATTCATGTTTATGGAGTAATTGGAAAATTGTTTATATGTTTCTAATTCCTGTAAGAGTGTCGGTATGGAGGTTGAAGGTGATTGTAGTGAGAAGATAATGTCATCCGCGAATAGGAGGCATTTTTGTGTGATGTTCCCAAACTGAATACCCATAATCCTCTCGTTCATCCTTATCTTAATTGCTAAAATCTCTACAGTAATGGCGAATAACAGAGGGGAAAGGGGACATCCCTGGCGGGTGCCGTTTGAAATCTGAAAGGGTTGTGAAAGTGTATTATTCACTTTAACTTTAGCTAGTGGGTTATTGTAGAGGCCCTGTACTCTATTAATAAACTTGTCCGAAAGTCCAAATTTCGACAGAGTCGACCACATGAAGTGCCAGTCGACCCTGTCGAACGCCTTCTCAGCGTCTGTGGAAAGGAGAATTAAGGGTTTTTGATTATTGTGTGAGGTATATAGTGTGTGAAGCACTCTGGTAGTATTATCTTTGGCTTCACGCCCCTTTACAAACCCGACTTGATCTGGGTGAATAATTTTTGGGAGTATGGGATTTAAACGATTAGCTAATATTTTGGCATAAATTTTAATATCTACATTTAGCAATGATATGGGTCTGTAATTACTAACTATATCTGTGGGCTTGTCAGGTTTGGGCAAAACTGTGATCGTGGCATCTAGTAGAGGTTGGGAATAAGATTGTCCCTGGTCTATGTTCTGAAATAGTTCTAATAAATGTGGGCAGATGTTTCCTATAAGTAGTTGGTAAAATTTTGTTGTGAGGCCATCTGGGCCGGGCGACTTGCCAGAGGTGAGAGACTTGATGGTGTTTATTATCTCCTGTGGCGTTATCGGGGAATCTAATATTTTCAGATCTTCCTCTTGGATTTTGGGGACTTCTATGGAGTCTAGATAGGCTGTCATTTTAGCGTGTTTCTCTTGATCATTAACAGTATTAAGATTATACAATGAGGAGTAGTATAAAGCGAAATCATTAGCTATATCCTCATTTTTGGTGTGAATTACCCCCGATGGAAGCTTAATAGAGTGAGTATAAGAGCTAAGCCTCTGTTTTTTTAAAGATCTGGCTAACATGCGACCAGCTTTATTAGAATCAGCAAAAAATTTGGTTCTAGAGGTCATAGCTCGTAAGTTAGCATTTTCTATTAAGAATTTATTAAGGTTTTCTCTGGCTTCTTTTAATTCGTTGAGTAAATGGGTGGATTGTGGATTTTGTTTATGAGAGCGTTCTGTATTGGAGAGAGTGGTAGTTAAAGAATTATATAATGTTGATCTTTGTTTATTCAACTTTGCTGAGAGTTGGATAATGATTCCTCTTATATAGCACTTATATGATTCCCAATTATTCATGGCTGTGGTGTCTTTTGAGTTGTTAAAGGAAAAATATTCGTCAGTATATTTGGCTATTTGATCTAGAGTGTCAGTATCTGTAAGTATCCGCTCGTTGATTCTCCAGTTTAGTCTGTGACTAGGTTTGGCAGACCAACTGAAGGTGGTTTTGACTAGGCTATGGTCTGACCATGGTGTATGTGAGATTTTGGAATCCACTAGGCTGGTGAGGAATGCCTGGTCGCATAGTATGTAATCCAACCTAGAATAGGTGTGTTGTGGGTAAGAGAAAAAGGTATAATCTCTAAAGGTGGGGTAGGCAATTCTCCATGTATCCATCAGTGTAAGTGATTGTAACAACTCAACATTACTCTTAATCTGGGTATGTCTTAGATATGACTTGCCCGTCGAAGTATCAAGGGCTGGGTTTGATGGGAAGTTGAAATCTCCTCCAACTACAATTGGGCCTTTGGCAATATCAAGAAGTTTATTAATAACTTTGCGAAAGAAATTATGGGTAGGTTTAGGACAAAGTTTTTATTCCAAATATTTTATTTTTTCCAGATAATAAGGGAACTTGGGCCTAGATTTAGAGTTTGGCGTTAGCTGTCAAAAGCAGCGTCAAGGGGTCCTAACGCTGTTTTTTACCGCCTGCTGGTATTTAGAGTCAGCCAGGAAAGGGTCTACCGCTCACTTTCTTTCCGTGACTCCAGGCTACCGCAGATCCCCTTACGTCAATTGCGTATCCTATCTTTTTAATGGGATTTGCCTAACGCTGGTATTTGGAGTCTTGGAAGAAGTGAGCGGTAGAGCCTCTACCGACAAGACTCCTACCGCCAAAAAAAAGTCAGTAGTTAACAGCTTTATGGGCTAACGCCGGAACATAAAGCTCTTAACTACTGTGCTACAAAGTACACTAACACCCGTAAACTACCTCTGTACCCCTAAACCGAGGCCCCCCACATCGCAAACCATATAATAAAAATGTTTAACCCCTAATCTGCCAACCGGACACCGCCGCCACCTACATTATAGCTATAAACCCCTAATCTGCTGCCCCTAACATCGTCGACACCTATATTATATTTTTTAACCCCTAATCTGCCCCCCCCCCCAACATCGCTGCTACCTAACTACACTTATTAACCCCTAATCTGCCGACTGGACCTCGCCGACACTATAATAAATGTTATTAACCCCTAAACCGCCGTACTCCCGCCTCGCAAACACTATAATAAATTGTATTAACCCCTAATCTGCCCTCCCTAACATCGCCAACACCTACCTACAATTATTAACCCCTAATCTCCTGCCCGCAACGTCGCCGCTACTATAATAAAGTTATTAACCCCTAAACTTAAGTCTAACCCTAACACCCCGCTAAGTTAAATATAATTTTAATTAAACAAAATAAATTTTCTATAATTAAATAAATTATTCCTATTTAAAACTAAATACTTACCTATAAAATAAACCCTAATATGGCTACAATATAACTAATAGTTACATTGTAGCTATTTTAGGATTTATATTTATTTTACAGGCAACTTTGTATTTATTTTAACTAGGTACAATAGCTATTAAATAGTTAACTATTTAATAGCTACCTAGTTAAAATAAGTACAAAATTACCTGTAAAGTAAATCCTAACCTAAGTTACAAATACACCTAACACTACACTATCATTAAATTAATTAAATAAATTACCTACAATTAGCTAAACTAAAATACAATTAAATAAACTAATCTATAATACAAAAACAAACAAACACTAAATTACAGAAAATAAAAAAATATTACAAGAAGTTTAAACTAATTACACCTAATCTAAGCCCCCTAATAAAATAAAAAAGCCTTACCCTATTCTAAATTACAAAAGTAATCAGCTCTTTTACCAGCCCTTAAAAGGGCTTTTTGCGGGGCATTGCCCCAAAGTAATCAGCTCTTTTACCTGTAAAAAAAAATACAACCCCCCCACATTAAAACCCACCACCCACATACCCCTACTCTAACCCACCCAAACCCCCCTTAAAAAAACCTAACGCTAACCCCCTGAAGATCTCCCTACCTTGAGTCGTCTTCACCCAACCGGGCCGAAATCTTCATCCAAGGTGCGCAGAAGTCGTCCTTCATCCGGTAGAAGTCTTCATCCAGGCGGCGTCTTCAATCTTCATCCATCCGGGGCGGAGCCATCTTCCAAGGAGCTGACGCGGAGCCATCCTCTTCAGCCGGAGTCTTCTAACACAATAATGGTACCTTTAAGTGACGTCATCCAAGATGGCGTCCCTTCAATTCCGATTGGCTGATAGGATTCTATCAGCCAATCGGAATTAAGGTAGGAAAAATCTGATTGGCTGATTCAATCAGCCAATCAGATTGAAGTTCAATCCGATTGGCTGATCCAATCAGCCAATCGTATTGAGCTTGCATTCTATTGGCTGTTCCAATCAGCCAATAGAATGCAAGCTCAATACGATTGGCTGATTGAATCAGCCAATCAGATTTTTCCTACCTTAATTCCGATTGGCTGATAGAATCCTATCAGCCAATCGGAATTGAAGGGACTCCATTTTGGATGACGTCACTTAAAGGTAAAGTCATTGTGTTAGAAGACTCCGGATGAAGAGGATGGCTCCGCGTCGGCTCCTTGGAAGATTGAAGACGCCGCCTGGATAAAGACTTCTATCGGATGAAGGACCTCCTCTGTGCACCTTGGATGAAGATTTCAGCCCGGTTGGGTGAAGACGACTCAAGGTAGGGAGATCTTCAGGGTGTTAGTGTTAGGTTTTTTTAAGGGAGGTTTGGGTGGGTTAGAGTAGGGGTATGTGGGTGGTGGGTTTTAATGTTGGGGGGGGTTGTATTTTTTTTTTACAGGTAAAAGAGCTGATTACTTTGGGGCAATGCCCCGCAAAAAGTCCTTTTAAGGGCTGGTAAAAGAGCTGATTACTTTTGTAATTTAGAATAGGGTAGGGCATTTTATTATTTTGGGGGGCTTTTTTATTTTATTAGGGGGCTTAGATTAGGTGTAATTTAAACGTCTTGTAATTTTTTATTTTCTGTAATTTAGTGTTTGTTTTTGTATTGTAGATTAGTTTATTTAATTGTATTTTAGTTTAGCTAATTGTAGGTAATTTATTTAATTAATTTAATGATAGTGTAGTGTATTTGTAACTTAGGTTAGGATTTATTTTACAGGTAATTTTGTACTTATTTTAGCTAGGTAGCTATTAAATAGTTATTAACTATTTAATAGCTATTGTACCTAGTTAAAATAAATACAAAGTTGCCTGTAAAATAAATATAAATCCTAAAATAGCTACAATGTAACTATTAGTTATATTGTCGCTATATTAGGGTTTATTTTATAGGTACTTAGTTTTAAATAGGAATAATTTATTTAATAATAGTAAATTTATTTTGTTTAATTAAAATTATATTTAAGTTAGGGGGGTGTTAGGGTTAGACTTAGGTTTAGGGGTTAATAACTTTATTATAGTAGCGGCGACGTTGGGGGCGGCAGATTAGGGTTTAATAATTGTAGGTATGTGGCGGCGATGTTAGGGAGGGCAGATTAGGGGTTAAGACAATTTATTATAATGTTTGCGAGGTGGGAGTGTGGCGGTCAAGGGTTAATACATTTATTATAGTGGCGGTGAAGTCCGGTCGGCAGATTAGGGGTTAATAAGGGTAGGTGGCGGCGACGTTGGGGGGGCAGATTAGGGGGTAATAAATATAATATAGGTGTCGGCGATGTTAGGGGCAGTAGATTAGGGGTTCATAGGTATAATGTAGGTGGCGGCGGTGTCCGGAGCAGCAGATAAGGGGTTAATAGTATAATGCAGGTGTCAGCGATAGCGGGGGCGGCAGATTAGGGGTTAATAAGTGTAAGGTTAGGGGTGTTTAGACTCGGGGTTCATGTTAGGGTGTTAGGTGTAGACTTAGAGAGTGTTTCCCCATAGGAAACAATGGGGCTGCGCTAGGAGTTGGAAGCTGCTTTTTTGCAGGTGTTAGGTTTTTTTTCAGCCAGCTTAGCCCCATTGTATCCTATGGGGATATCGTGCACGAGCACGTTTTTCCAGCTTACCGCTACAGTAGGCAACGCTGGTATTGAGGGTTGAAGTGGAGCTAAATTATGCTCTACGCTCCCTTTTCTGAGGCTAACGCAGCCACTCAGACAACTCTAAATACCAGCGTTGTCTTAAGGGTGCGCTGGAAAAAAAAAGCAGCGTTAGCACCTCGGGTCTTTACCGACAAAACTCCTTCCTGGATAAAAAAAAACCTTCAGAGTTCCAATTTTCAATAGGGAAACATTTAGATTTATTTCTCCCCTTTTTCCATTAAGGGCTCTGCATGTCTCCAATAGATTTGAAGGATGTCTACCTTCACATTCTAATTCAGAGATCATTTAAATTTCTCATATTTGCTTAGCTAAGAAAACATTTTCAGTTATTGCTTTTCCATTTGCTTTGGATACTGCTCCCTGAAATTTCACACAGGTTCTGGGAACTCTGTTATCATAATAGCTCAGGGTATATCGCTGGTTCCATACCTGGAAGATATATTGGTTCAGGCTCCATCTTTATCTTTAGCAGTTTTTCATGCCTACAATCTGTTGTCCTTCTTTGACAACATGATTGGATAATCTATATTCCATAGAGCTCTGTCTCCTCATACAAAGGTGACCTTTCTGGGAATGACTTCCTTATTAGATCAGTAGAAATTCAAGCTTCAGTCTTCTCTCAATACTTTTTTACCCCTCTGGTTTTCTAGTTATGATTATGGCATCAGGCACCATCCCTATTGCTTTAATTTGCATGAGACCTCTTAATCTTTGCATGTTGATTTATTGGTGCAAATATTTCTGTCATCTTTCTCTAAGGACTTTCTTTTTTGTGGGGGACAGATTACCAGTCCATTTCATTGGTTTTTTTTCTCCTTGGTCCTTCCTGGACAATAATCTTGTCAGACACAAGTCTATCAGGTTCAGGCACAGTGTGAGGATACAGGAGAGCACAGAAAGCTTGGTTACCCCATGAGGCTAAGTTTCCAATACATGTTAGAATTCTGTGGAATATTTAGGGCTTTCCAGAGCTGGCCTCTTCTGTAGGAGCAGTCTCATCTTTGCTTTCAATCAGTCAGTGTCGCAGCTGTGGCATATATTTATCTTCAGGGAGGATCTCTCAGTTCTTTAGGATGAAAGAGGTTTCCCGTATCTTATCTTGATCAAATAAGAATGTTTGCAAGATTTCTGCCAGTTATATGCCCGGTATATAGAATTAGGAAGCAATTCCTTTATCCAGGGATTGCTCTCGACATCAGGGAGTGTTCAAACTGATAGAAAGTTGGGGTCTTTCAATTAACTCTAATGGTTTTTCATTCGATCTTATAACCTCCAATATATTTTACAAAATCCAGAGATTCTCATGAGGAGTCAGTGGATGATCAAGCTACTCCATTGTCTCTTCAACTGGCTTTCCATTTTTTCCCCCTACTGTTCTTCTGCCCAGTGTTATATCTTGAATCATTCAAGAGTAGTCATCTGTATTTTTATTGCTGTAACTTGACCACGATTAAATTGGTATATTTTTCTATTGTGGTGTGAGATGATTGACTTCAGTAGGCACTCTTTTAGAATTCCTTAAATTTTTTCAATTTTTTACAGGAGGGTTTTAGATTAGGACATGTCTGCAAACTCAGTAATGTTCAAATTTCAGCTCTGTTGGTGTTATTCCATGAAAACATTGCAAATCTATCTGACATTCAGAATTTTCTTTGGGCCTTTGTATGATCCATCCTGTGATTAAGCCTATTTCTCCATCTTGGAAGCCTTCTTGGAAGGTTTTGTTTCTTCTTGTATTATATTCATCTAGAAGATTTTCAGAGTCATCAATTCTTTCCCATGACCCTCTTTCTCTTATGTTCTACTAAGTTAAGGCTGTTTGTTAGGCGTTATCTTATAACCACGGGTATCTCTTGACACTAAGCAGTATTCTACACCTTCACCTGAAATTGAATGGGTTACTTGGCGAGATCTTGGGAACAACAATCAGACAGGCAGCAAGTAGTCTAATCACTGTTCTGTTTATTATAAGGCATCACAGACTTTTATAGACAATGGTTACAGTATATGGGGTTAAACAAATGACGTATCATAATCGATCGCACCATTTCACACAGTATGCTTAGAACAAAGAACTTCATAGTAAAAATGGATAAAAATTAGTATTTTTAATGAGCGAGGAGTGTTAGATAAAAGTATACCTATGCGCATCGCCAACGACATAGCAAGGCCATTGGACAAATTGAGATAAAGTGTTCAGCTTAGAACATCAACATATTATTCTCACAGCATAATAACTACCTTATAATGAAATATAATTAACTCATCTTAAAATGGTATGCGTGCACAAAATGGATTACTAAAGACAAAATTGTGTCGTCATGGTTATATATTCTTACATTCCACCCTTTTATTCTAACAGAATAACATACTATGAAAATGAAACAACTATATAAAAGGCATAGAAAATTAGCATCTCTTCTAATAACAATGTAAGCCTAATACTACGGTATAACATGAATCTATGTGAGAATACTGTATAGAAATTCATTAACATTTACTGCTTAAATAGTTAACTATAATAAAATGCTGAATGGGCCGAAAGAGTACAATATGTCACTGCACAGGAGTATGGTCTCTCCGATACTTTCTGTCTACCTCCCAGCATCCCCAAACTACTGGTCTGTCTGCACAAAGACCCAACCAGCCCCTATCTACCCCCACACAACACTGCATCTTTATTTCTCAACCTGCATAGCTAGCAACCCCAAATAGCATTGACATTTCCCTGCTCTGTACACTCTCCACAGTGAAACATAACATGGGAACAGCCCAAGTATCTTTGGGTGGCTTCTGATCACTTTAAGAACAGTCTTTGTCCTCTTAGAGCGCCATGTCCCTCAGACACTCTGCTTAAAACCATAGTCCATTTGTAGTAGGGGTGCTTTGCTTATGAGAAAGTGTCCATCTGCAGATACATGCTGGAAGTATGAAGGTTTGTTCATGGGGTAGACAAGGGAAACAAGTGGATCCTCATAGCAACAGACACTCGAGTCAGGAGGAGTCTAAGAAGGAAACAAAACAGCACAAGATGAGCACACACCCTGATACAATCACAATTATGCCCAACAAAACTTTTGCACTTTTTTTGTAAGCATCACAATTTCCTTTTATAGCTTAACTTATCCTATGTCATTTAAAACCAAGAAAACATTGTGGATATATAATACAAGTCAAATACATTTTTTTATACTTTTGCAGAGAATAACTCACAGCTACTCGATACAATTTAAATGATACCTTAAACATGAATACTAAGCAAGTAAAAACTGCTAGACTTTGTCAAGAGGTTGTATGGCTATGCTAAGTAACTTGTGCTAAGACATGCCCTGCAACAAAAATGAAAGGTAAAACAGTCAATAAAAAAAGCTACTATAATGTAATGTTTATAATTCTCCAAGTATGATCTTAGTAAATTAGTAGTGTTTATATCAGATGAGACAGCTGATTCAACTAAATATGTTATGCAACCTAAATTCTCTCGCACTCCTGTATGAGGAAAGAATAAAATCATAACATTATTAAAACTACACAATCTTTTTAAAGGTAAACACATCTTTATGGTAAAATAATTCCTTTTGCTGACAAACACCTGACATTACAAAACTCAAATAGCATATACCATACCACTTAATAAAGGGAAAAATAAATTTGCTTTCATAACACAGATCCAATAAGAGCCATTGTAAGTAGAAAAAATACCATTATAATTATACTACTCCCAAAACTCATATTTCTCTGTATAATTTATATAAATTTCTAGCTGAGACATGTCCTCACAGTTTGACAATACACTAAAGAATGATTACAATGGGAAATTCCTACAAAAACTTCATATTCTCATACCTTTCTCCAGTGTAAGACACATTGTATCCCTTCTTCGCTTAAATATTAAAGTTCGGTATAGAAACATGGGGATTCTGTGTTCTACAATTGTGAAAGGTCTAGAATATTCAGGGATATTGCAGCATTTTCTTTAAACTATAAAGGTGCACACATATTCTCTACTCAGTGGGCCTTACAATAGGTTACAATACTGCAAGGTTTAGAGTGACACTTATCTGGAGGATTACTTTAAGTACATAAGCTACAATGTATACTAATACAAATAAGCCATACTTTTCTGAATACTTATATCTAATATGATCAATAAAAATAACACAATTACGAGATAATAGAAAACAAGCAATATAAGTAAACAAGTTAAAACCATACTCCCCTAATTTAGCTGTGGATGACTCTGTAACAGCATACCAGATGCTCAACTCAAACAGTCAAGGCACAGTCCAGAGAAGGATAGTCTTTATGTTCTGAAGACACACATCATAAGAAACAGTCATAGATTAACCAGAGTCCAGTTCTGGGACTGGTACCAGCGTGCAATGCAAAGAATGGATCCAAAAGATAGTTCAGCAACCTTTACTGCAGTAAGGTGGTTTAAACAATCTTGACAAAGGTATTTTTATTTTCCTTTTTTTCCCTTCACCTAGGCACCAGACATCTCTTTATTTTAAAGGTTTACTTGCATTCAATCTTTTGGAGAGTGTAATATGGAATTTTATCTGTACAGATTTACCTAAATATGAAAAACTCAAAAATAATTTAGTTAGTGTTTTTTTTTCTTTCTGGATACAGCTCCATGATCTCATCCTGCATATCCAAATATTTTGTTAACAACTTGTCTAAATAGTTTAGGTTCATTTTCTTACTTAAAAACAATAACCCAAATCACATAAATAAAGATACTCATCAATACTCCCCTTTGTTCACGTGAAACACCCTATGTGTCACGCAAACACAATATGACAGCAAAACTAAAAGACAATCCATGCCCTCCTAAAGGAAGTAGTATCCTTAAAATCAGGCAAAATCAAATACACCTCAGTATTCAATATTACAGTCATACAGCACCCTTCCACATACATTCCCTGAAGATAAAAACATTCTCTAAGAAATCATTTAAAAATAACTGTACACTACGCAAAACAAAAGATTAAGAGCCGGCACAAACTTTTAACAAATACAACCAACCTGAAAGCAAGCACATAAACTTACACTAACTGAAACACAGCACTTAAAAATACTACATTCCAACAAAACACTACAAATAATTAAAATCCTATAACAACCTTTAGCTATGATTTGGTAAATTTTACCATGCACAATGCTATGAAACCATGCTAATAATGCAATCACTTTAGAAGATCAATAAACTCTAGTTGCACGTTTACAAATAAAATCCCTAACCATGAATAGATAAAGAAAACACACAAACACCTAAGTACTATATTCTTGGAAAGGTTAGATAATATGGGCACTGTCACTGCTCTATGGTTTCTGCTTGCATGCACAGTTCAAACCCACTGTTAAAGAATCATGTTTGTCACAAATAATTTTGGAAAAGCTTTAGAATCCAGTCTATTGGTGGCAGTAACCAGCCACATAGCAGTTACATGCTATACTTTAATCTAATCAGGATTTTAATAAATACAAAATTATTTGATTTAATGTTATATATAATTTGATATTCAACATTTTTGCAGCTCTCTGACTAAATATAACAATTTTATACAACAAAATGAAATTTCTGAAAAGAATATTAATAATAATTTACACTAATAGATTAAAAACACAATTTACCCCAAAAATTTCTCCCCTTTAAATTGTTCCCAATGATCCATCTTACCTGATGGAGTGTATTTAATTGTTTACAAGTAGCTCCTTCACCCCTATTTTGGCATTTGAAATAGCTATTTTAGCCTGTTGTATACCCATTTATAGTAAAAGTTTCATCTATTTGAATAGCCTTAGTAAACAGAGCCAGAAGAAGAAATTACACTCTCAGTGGGGTACGTAATAGTTAAAGGGACAGTATACACTCATTTCTTTCATGTAATTAGCAAGAGTCCATGAGCTAGTGACGTATGGGATATACATTCCTACCAGGAGGGGCAAAGTTTCCCAAAACTTAAAATGCCTATAAATACACCCCTCACCACACCCACAAATCAGTTTTACAAACTTTGCCTCCTATGGAGGTGGTGAAGTAAGTTTGTGCTAGATTCTACGTTGATATGCGCTCCGCAGCAAGTTGGAGCCCGGTTTTCCTCTCAGCGTGCAGTGAATGTCAGAGGGATGTGAGGAGAGTATTGCCTATTTGAATGCAATGATCTCCTTCTACGGGGTCTATTTCATAGGTTCTCTGTTATCGGTCGTAGAGATTCATCTCTTACCTCCCTTTTCAGATCGACGATATACTCTTATATATATACCATTACCTCTGCTGATTTTCGTTTCAGTACTGGTTTGGCTTTCTACAAACATGTAGATGAGTGTCCTGGGGTAAGTAAGTCTTATTTTCTGTGACACTCTAAGCTATGGTTGGGCACTTTTTTATTAAGTTCTAAATATATGTATTCAAACATTTTTCTCCAACATAGGTGTGTCCGGTCCACGGCGTCATCCTTACTTGTGGGGATATTCTCTTCCCCAACAGGAAATGGCAAAGAGCCCAGCAAAGCTGGTCACATGATCCCTCCTAGGCTCCGCCTACCCCAGTCATTCTCTTTGCCGTTGTACAGGCAACATCTCCACGGAGATGGCTTAGAGTTTTTTAGTGTTTAACTGTAGTTTTTATTATTCAATCAAGAGTTTGTTATTTTAAAATAGTGCTGGTATGTACTATTTACTCTGAAACAGAAAAGAGATGAAGATTTCTGTTTGTAAGAGGAAAATGATTTTAGCAACCGTTACTAAAATCCATGGCTGTTCCACACAGGACTGTTGAGAGGAATTAACTTCAGTTGGGGGAACAGTGAGCAGTCTTTTGCTGCTTGAGGTATGACACATTCTAACAAGACGATGTAATGCTGGAAGCTGTCATTTTCCCTATGGGATCCGGTAAGCCATTTTTATTCAGACAGTAAATAAGGGCTTCACAAGGGCTTATTAAGACTGTAGACATTTTCTGGGCTAAATCGATTCATATATACACATATTTAGCCTTGAGGAATCATTTAATCTGGGTATTTTTGTAAAATAATATCGGCAGGCACTGTTTTAGACACCTTATTCTCTAGGGGCTTTCCCTAATCATAGGCAGAGCCTCATTTTCGCGCCGGTATTGCGCACTTGTTTTTGAGAAGCATGACATGCAGTCGCATGTGTGAGGAGCTCTGATACATAGAAAAGACTTTCTGAAGGCGTCATTTGGTATCGTATTCCCCTTTGGGCTTGGTTGGGTCTCAGCAAAGCAGATACCAGGGACTGTAAAGGGGTTAAAGATAAAAACGGCTCCGGTTCCGTTATTTTAAGGGTTAAAGCTTCCAAATTTGGTGTGCAATACTTTTAAGGCTTTAAGACACTGTGGTGAAATTTTGGTGAATTTTGAACAATTCCTTCATACTTTTTCGCAATTGCAGTAATAAAGTGTGTTCAGTTTAAAATTTAAAGTGACAGTAACGGTTTTATTTTAAAACGTTTTTTGTACTTTGTTATCAAGTTTATGCCTGTTTAACATGTCTGAACTACCAGATAGACTGTGTTCTGAATGTGGGGAAGCCAAGGTTCCTTCTCATTTAAATAGATGTGATTTATGTGACACTGAAAATGATGCCCAAGATGATTCCTCAAGTGAGGGGAGTAAGCATGGTACTGCATCATTCCCTCCTTCGTCTACACCAGTCTTGCCCACTCAGGAGGCCCCTAGTACATCTAGCGCGCCAATACTCCTTACTATGCAACAATTAACGGCTGTAATGGATAATTCTATCAAAAACATTTTAGCCAAAATGCCCACTTATCAGCGTAAGCGCGACTGCTCTGTTTTAGATACTGAAGAGCATGAGGACGCTGATGATAATGGTTCTGAAATGCCCCTACACCAGTCTGAGGGGGCCAGGGAGGTTTTGTCTGAGGGAGAAATTTCAGATTCAGGGAAAATTTCTCAACAAGCTGAACCCGATGTGATTACATTTAAATTTAAGTTGGAACATCTCCGCGCTCTGCTTAAGGAGGTATTATCCACTCTGGATGATTGTGAGAATTTGATCATCCCAGAGAAACTATGTAAAATGGACAAGTTCCTAGAGGTCCCGGGTCTCCCAGAAGCTTTTCCTATACCCAAGCGGGTGGCGGACATTGTAAATAAAGAATGGGAAAGGCCCGGTATTCCTTTCGTCCCTCCCCCCATATTTAAAAAATTGTTTCCTATGGTCGACCCCAGAAAGGACTTATGGCAGACAGTCCCCAAGGTCGAGGGAGCGGTTTCTACTTTAAACAAACGCACCACTATACCCATAGAAGATAGTTGTGCTTTCAAAGATCCTATGGATAAAAAATTAGAAGGTTTGCTTAAAAAGATGTTTGTTCAGCAAGGTTACCTTCTACAACCTATTTCATGCATTGTCCCTGTCACTACAGCCGCGTGTTTCTGGTTCGATGAGCTAGTAAAGGCGATCGATAGTGATTCTCCTCCTTATGAGGAGATTATGGACAGAATCCGTGCTCTCAAATTGGCTAATTCTTTCACCCTAGACGCCACTTTGCAATTGGCTAGGTTAGCGGCGAAGAATTCTGGGTTTGCTATTGTGGCGCGCAGAGCTCTTTGGTTGAAATCTTGGTCAGCGGATGCGTCTTCCAAGAACAAACTACTTAACATTCCTTTCAAGGGGAAAACGCTGTTTGGCCCTGACTTGAAAGAGATTATCTCTGATATCACTGGGGGTAAGGGCCACGCCCTTCCTCAGGATAGGTCTTTCAAGGCCAAAAATAAACCTAATTTTCGTCCCTTTAGTAGAAACGGACCAGCCCCAAGTGCTACGTCCTCTAAGCAAGAGGGTAATACTTCTCAAGCCAAGCCAGCCTGGAGACCAATGCAAGGCTGGAACAAGGGAAAGCAGGCCAAGAAACCTGCCTCTGCTACCAAGACAGCATGAAATGTTGGCCCCCGATCCGGGACCGGATCTGGTGGGGGGCAGACTCTCTCTCTTCGCTCAGGCTTGGGCAAGAGATGTTCTGGATCCTTGGGCACTAGAAATAGTCTCCCAAGGTTATCTTCTGGAATTCAAGGGGCTTCCCCCAAGGGGGAGGTTCCACAGGTCTCAATTGTCTTCAGACCACATAAAGAGACAGGCATTCTTACATTGTGTAGAAGACCTGTTAAAAATGGGAGTGATTCATCCTGTTCCATTAGGAGAACAAGGGATGGGGTTCTACTCCAATCTGTTCATAGTTCCCAAAAAAGAGGGAACGTTCAGACCAATCTTAGATCTCAAGATCTTAAACAAGTTTCTCAAGGTTCCATCGTTCAAAATGGAAACCATTCGAACAATTCTTCCTTCCATCCAGGAAGGTCAATTCATGACCACGGTGGATTTAAAGGATGCGTATCTACATATTCCTATCCACAAGGAACATCATCGGTTCCTAAGGTTCGCATTCCTGGACAAGCATTACCAGTTCGTGGCGCTTCCTTTCGGATTAGCCACTGCTCCAAGGATTTTCACAAAGGTACTAGGGTCCCTTCTAGCGGTACTTAGACCAAGGGGCATTGCAGTAGTTCCTTACTTGGACGACATTCTGATTCAAGCGTCGTCCCTTCCTCAAGCAAAGGCTCACACGGACATAGTCCTGGCCTTTCTCAGATCTCACGGATGGAAAGTGAACGTGGAAAAGAGTTCTCTATCTCCGTCAACAAGGGTTCCCTTCTTGGGAACAATAATAGACTCCTTAGAAATGAGGATTTTTCTGACAGAGGCCAGAAAAACAAAACTTCTAAACTCTTGTCAAACACTTCATTCCGTTCCTCTTCCTTCCATAGCGCAGTGCATGGAAGTAATAGGTTTGATGGTAGCGGCAATGGACATAGTTCCTTTTGCGCGCATTCATCTAAGACCATTACAACTGTGCATGCTCAGTCAGTGGAATGGGGACTATACAGACTTGTCTCCGAAGATACAAGTAAATCAGAGGACCAGAGACTCACTCCGTTGGTGGCTGTCCCTGGACAACCTGTCACAAGGGATGACCTTCCGCAGACCAGAGTGGGTCATTGTCACGACCGACGCCAGTCTGATGGGCTGGGGCGCGGTCTGGGGACCCCTGAAAGCTCAGGGTCTTTGGTCTCGGGAAGAATCTCTTCTACCGATAAATATTCTGGAACTGAGAGCGATATTCAATGCTCTCAAGGCTTGGCCTCATCTAGCAAAGGCCAAGTTTATACGGTTTCAATCAGACAACATGACGACTGTTGCGTACATCAACCATCAGGGGGGAACAAGGAGTTCCCTGGCGATGGAAGAAGTGACCAAAATCATTCAATGGGCGGAGACTCACTCCTGCCACCTGTCTGCAATCCACATCCCAGGAGTGGAAAATTGGGAAGCGGATTTTCTGAGTCGTCAGACATTACATCCGGGGGAGTGGGAACTCCATCCGGAAATCTTTGCCCAAATTACTCAACTGTGGGGCATTCCAGACATGGATCTGATGGCCTCTCGCCAGAACTTCAAGGTTCCTTGCTACGGGTCCAGATCCAGGGATCCCAAGGCGACTCTAGTAGATGCACTAGTAGCACCTTGGACCTTCAAACTAGCTTATGTATTCCCGCCGTTTCCTCTCATCCCCAGGCTGGTAGCCAGGATCAATCAGGAGAGGGCGTCGGTGATCTTGATAGCTCCTGCGTGGCCACGCAGGACTTGGTATGCAGATCTGGTGAATATGTCATCGGCTCCACCATGGAAGCTACCTTTGAGACGAGACCTTCTTGTTCAAGGTCCGTTCGAGCATCCGAATCTGGTCTCACTCCAGCTGACTGCTTGGAGATTGAACGCTTGATCTTATCAAAACGAGGGTTCTCAGATTCTGTTATTGATACTCTTGTTCAGGCCAGAAAGCCTGTAACTAGAAAAATTTACCACAAAATATGGAAAAAATATATCTGTTGGTGTGAATCTAAAGGATTCCCTTGGGACAAGGTAAAGATTCCTAAGATTCTATCCTTTCTTCAAGAAGGATTGGAGAAAGGATTATCTGCAAGTTCCTTGAAGGGACAGATTTCTGCCTTGTCTGTGTTACTTCACAAAAAGCTGGCAGCTGTGCCAGATGTTCAAGCCTTTGTTCAGGCTCTGGTTAGAATCAAGCCTGTTTACAAACCTTTGACTCCTCCTTGGAGTCTCAACTTAGTTCTTTCAGTTCTTCAGGGGGTTCCGTTTGAACCCTTACATTCCGTTGATATTAAGTTATTATCTTGGAAAGTTTTGTTTTTGGTTGCAATTTCTTCTGCTAGAAGAGTTTCAGAATTATCTGCTCTGCAGTGTTCTCCTCCTTATCTGGTGTTCCATGCAGATAAGGTGGTTTTACGTACTAAACCTGGTTTTCTTCCAAAAGTTGTTTCTAACAAAAACATTAACCAGGAGATAGTCGTGCCTTCTTTGTGTCCGAAACCAGTTTCGAAGAAGGAACGTTTGTTGCACAATTTGGATGTTGTTCGCGCTCTAAAATTCTATTTAGATGCTACAAAGGATTTTAGACAAACATCTTCCTTGTTTGTTGTTTATTCTGGTAAAAGGAGAGGTCAAAAAGCAACTTCTACCTCTCTCTCTTTTTGGATTAAAAGCATCATCAGATTGGCTTATGTGACTGCCGGACGGCAGCCTCCTGAAAGAATCACAGCTCATTCCACTAGGGCTGTGGCTTCCACATGGGCCTTCAAGAACGAGGCTTCTGTTGATCAGATATGTAGGGCAGCGACTTGGTCTTCACTGCACACTTTTACCAAATTTTACAAGTTTGATACTTTTGCTTCTTCTGAGGCTATTTTTGGGAGAAAGGTTTTGCAAGCCGTGGTGCCTTCCATTTAGGTGACCTGATTTGCTCCCTCCCTTCATCCGTGTCCTAAAGCTTTGGTATTGGTTCCCACAAGTAAGGATGACGCCGTGGACCGGACACACCTATGTTGGAGAAAACAGAATTTATGTTTACCTGATAAATTACTTTCTCCAACGGTGTGTCCGGTCCACGGCCCGCCCTGGTTTTTTAATCAGGTCTGATAATTTATTTTCTTTAACTACAGTCACCACGGTATCATATGGTTTCTCCTATGCAAATATTCCTCCTTAACGTCGGTCGAATGACTGGGGTAGGCGGAGCCTAGGAGGGATCATGTGACCAGCTTTGCTGGGCTCTTTGCCATTTCCTGTTGGGGAAGAGAATATCCCCACAAGTAAGGATGACGCCGTGGACCGGACACACCGTTGGAGAAAGTAATTTATCAGGTAAACATAAATTCTGTTATTTGCCTTGACTCAGGATGTTCAACATTCCTTATTTTCAGACAGTCTGTTTCATATTTGGGATAATGCATTTGATTCAATCATTTTTTCTTACCTTAAAAAATTTGACTTTTTCCCTGTGGGCTGTTAGGCTCGCGGGGGCTGAAAATGCTTCTTTTTATTGCGTCATTCTTGGCACAGACTTTTTTGGCGCAAATTTTTTTTCTGTTTCCGGCATCATACGTGTCGCCGAAAGTTGCATCATTTTTGACGTTCTTTTGCGTCAAAAGTGTCGGCGTTCCGGATGTGGCGTCATTTTTGGCGCCAAAAAGCATTTAGGCGCCAAATAATGTGGGCGTCTTATTTGGCGCTAAAAAAATATGGGCGTCACTTTTGTCTCCACATTATTTAAGTCTCATTATTTATTGCTTCTGGTTGCTAGAAGCTTGTTCACTGGCATTTTTTTCCCATTCCTGAAACTGTCATTTAAGGAATTTGATCAATTTTGCTTTATATGTTGTTTTTTCTATTACATATCGCAAGATGTTCCACGTTGCAACTGAGTCAGAAGATACTTTAGGAAAATCGCTGCCCGGTGCTGGAGCTACCAAAGCTAAGTGTATCACTTTTGGTATCTGTTCCTTCAGCTGTTGTTTGTATTAAATGTTATGACAAACTTGTTAATGCAGATAAAATTTCCTTTAGTACTGTTACATTACCTGTTGCTGTTCCGTCAACATCTAATACTCAGAGTGTTCCTGATAACATAAGAGATTTTGTTTCTAAATCCATTAAGAAGGCTATGTCTGTTATTTCTCCTTCTAGTATACATAAGTCTTTTAAAACTTCTCTTTTTTCAGATGAATTTTTAAATGAACATCATCATTCTGATACTGATAATGGTTCTTCTGGTTCAGAGGTTTCTGTCTCAGAGGTTGATGCTGATAAATCTTTGTATTTGTTCAAGATGGAATTTATTCGTTCTTTATTTAAAGAAGTATTAATTGCATTAGAAATAGAGGATTCTGGTCCTCTTGATACTAAAACTAAACGTTTAAATAAGGTTTTTAAATCTCCTGTAGTTATTCCAGAAGTGTTTCCTGTCCCTGATACTATTTCTGAAGTAATTTCCAGGGAATGGAATAATTTGGGTAATTCATTTACTCCTTTTAAAACGTTTTAAGCAATTATATCCTGTGCCATCTGACAGATTAGAGTTTGGGACAAAATCCCTAAGGTTAATGGGGCTGTCTCTACTCCTGCTATATTTTTAGCGGATGTTGCTGCAGCTTCAACTTTTTGGTTAGAAGCTTTAGCGCAACAAGTAACAGATCATAATTCTCATAGCATTATTATTCTATAACATGCTAATTATTTTATTTGTGATGCCATCTTTGATATCATTAGAATTGATGTCAGGTATATGTCTCTAACTATTTTAGCTAGAAGAGCTTTATGGCTTAAAACTTGGAATGCTGATATGTCTTCTAAGTCAACTTTGCTATCCCTTTCTTTCCAGGATAATAAATTATTCGGTTCTCAGTTGGATTCTTTTATCTCAACTGTTACTGGAAGGAAGGGAACTTTTTTACCACAGGATAAAAAATCTGAGGTAAATTTAGGTCTAATAATTGTTTTCGTTCCTTTCATCACAACAAGGAACAAAAGCCTGATCCTTCATCCTCAGGAGCGGTTTCAGTTTGGAAACCTTCACTTTGGAATATATCCAAGCCTTATAGAAACCCAAAGCCAGCTCCTAAGTCCCCATGAAGGTGCGGCCCTCATTCCAGCTCAGCTGGTATGGGGCAGTTTACATTCTTTTCAAAGAAATTTGGATCAATTCCGTTCACAATCTCTGGTTTCAGAACATTGTTTCAGAAGGGTACAGAATTGGCTTCAAGTTAAGGCCTCCTGCAAAGAGATTTTTTTCTTTCCCGTGTCCCAGTAAACCCAGCAAAGGCTCAAGCATTTCTGAAATGTGTTTCAGATCTAGAGTTGGCTGGAGTAATTATGCCAGTTCCAGTTCTGGAACAGGGGCTGGGGTTTTATTCTATCTCTTCATTGTACCAAAGAAGGTCAATTCCTTCAGACCAGTTCCGGATCTATCAATATTGAATTGTTATGTAAGGATACCAACATTCAAGATGGTAGCTGTAAGGACTATCCTGCCTTTTGTTCAGCAAGGGCATTATATGTCTACAATAGATTTACAGGATGCATATCTGCCTATTCCGATTCATCCAGATCACTTTTAGTTTCTCAGATTCTCTTTTTTAGACAAGCATTACCAGTTTTGTGGCTCTACCGTTTGGCTTAGCATCAGCTCCAAGAATTTTTACAAAGGTTCTCGGTGCCCTTCTGTCTGTATTCAGAGAACAGGGTATTGGTATTTCCTTATTTGGACGATATCTTGGTACTTGCTCAGTCTTCACATTTAACAGAATCTCATACGAATCGACTTGTGTTGTTTCTTCAAGATCATGGTTGGAGGATCAATTTACCAAATAGTTCATTGATTCCTCAGACAAGGGTAACCTTTTTAGGTTTCCAGGTAGATTCAGTGTCTATGACTCTGTCTTTTTCAGACAAGAGAAGTCTAACATTGATATCAGCTTGTCAAAACCTTCAGTCACAATCATTCCCTTTGGTAGCCTTATGCATGGAAATTTTAGGTCTTATGTCTGCTGCATCGGACGCGATCTCCTTTGCTCATTTTCACATGCGACCTCTTCAGCTCTGTATGCTGAACCAATGGTGCAGGGATTACACTAAGATATCTCAATTAATATCTTTAAAACCGATTGTACGACACTCTCTGACGTGGTGGACAGATCACCATCGTGTAGTTCAGGGGGCTTCTTTTGTTCTTCCGACCTGGACTGTAATTTCAACAGATGCAAGTCTTACAGGTTGGGGAGCTGTGTGGGGGTCTCTGACGGCACAAGGGGTTTGGGAATCTCAGGAGGTGAGATTACCGATCAATATTTTGGAACTCCGTGCAATTTTCAGAGCTCTTCAGTCTTGGCCTCTTCTGAAGAGAGAGTCGTTCATTTGTTTTCAGACAGACAATGTCACAACTGTGGCATACATCAATCATCAAGGAGGGACTCACAGTCCTCTGGCTATGAAAGAAGTATCTCGAATTCTGGTTTGGGCGGAATCCAGCTCCTATCTAATCTCTGCGGTTCATTTCCCAGGTATAGACAATTGGGAAGCGGATTATCTCAGTCGTCAAACGTTGTATCCGGGCGAATGGTCTCTTCACCCAGAGGTATTTCTTCACATTGTTCAAATGTGGGAACTTCCAGAAATAGATCTGATGGTTTCTCATCTAAACAAGAAACTTCCCAGGTATCTGTTCAGATCCCGGGATCCTCAGGCGGAGGCAGTGAATGCATTATCACTTCCTTGGTAGTATCATCCTGCCTATATCTCTCCGCCTCTAGTTCTTCTTCCAAGAGTAATCTCCAAGATTCTGAAGGAATGCTCGTTTGTTCTGCTGGTAGCTCCAGCATGGACGGATTCTTTTTCGGATGGCCTCTTGCTAACCGTGGGCTCTTCCGTTTAGACCAGACCTTCTGTCGCAAGGTCCTTTTTTCCATCAGGATCTCAAATCTTTAAATTTAAGGGTATGGAGATTGAACGCTTGATTCTTGGTCAAAGAGGTTTCTCTGACTCTGTGATTAATACTATGTTACAGGCTCGTAAATCTGTATCTAGAGAGATATATTATAGAGTCTGGAAGACTTATCTTTCTTAGTGTCTTCTCATCATTTTTCCTGGCATTCTTTTAGAATTCCGAGAATTTTTTACAGTTTCTTCAGGATGGTTTAGATAAAGGTTTGTCCGCAAGTTCCTTGACAGGACAAATCTCTGCCCTTTCTGTTCTTTTTCACAGAAAGATTGCTAATCTTCCTGATATTCATTGTTTTGTACAAGACTTGGTTCGTATAAAACCTGTCATTCAGTCAATTTCTCCTCCTTGGAGTTTGAATTTGGTTCTGGGGGCTCTTCTAGCTCCTCCTTTTGAACCCATGCATTCATTTGGACATTAAACTTCTTTCTTGGAAAGTTTTGTTTCTTTTGGCCATCTCTTCTGCCAGAAGAGTCTCTGAATTATCTGCTCTTTCTTGTGAGTCTCCTTTTCTGATTTTTCATCAGGATACGGCGGTGTTGCGAACTTCTTTTGAATTTTTTCTTAAGGTTGTGTATTCTAACAACATTAGTAGAGAAATTGTGGTTCCTTCATTATGTCCTAATCCTAAGAATTCTAAGGAGAAATCATTGCATTCTTTGGATCTTGTTAGAGCTTTGTAATATTATGTTGAAGCTACTAAGTCTTTCCGAAAGACTTCTAGTCTATTTTTCATCTTTTCTGGTTCTAGAAAAAGCCAGAAAGCTTCTGCCATTTCTTTGGCATCTTGGTTGAAATCTTTAATTCATCATGCCTATGTCGAGTCGGGTAAAACTCCGCCTCAAAGGATTACAGCTCATTCTACTAGGTCAGTTTCTACTTCCTGGGCGTGAAGCTTCGGTTGATCAGATTTGCAAAGCAGCACCTTGGTCCTCTTTGCATACTTTTACTAAATTCTACCATTTTGATGTGTTTTCTTCTTCTGAAGCAGTTTTTGGTAGAAAAGTACTTCAGGCAGCGTTTTCAGTTTGAATCTTCTGCTTATGTCTTCATTAAACTTTATTTTGGGTGTGGATTATTTTCAGCAGGAATTGGCTGTCTTTATTTTATCCCTCCCTCTCTAGTGACTCTTGCGTAGAAAGATCCACATCTTGGGTAGTCATTATCCCATACGTCACTAGCTCATGGACTCTTGCTAATTACATGAAAGAAAACATAATTTATGTAAGAACTTACCTGATAAATTCATTTCTTTCATATTAGCAAGAGTCCATGAGGCCCACCCTTTTTGTGGTGGTTATGATTTTTTTGTATAAAGCACAATTATTCCAATTCCTTATTTTATATGCTTTCGCACTTTTTTCTTATCACCCCACTTCTTGGCTATTCGTTAAACTGATTTGTGGGTGTGGTGAGGGGTGTATTTATAGGCATTTTAAGGTTTGGGAAACTTTGCCCCTCCTGGTAGGAATGTATATCCCATACGTCACTAGCTCATGGACTCTTGCTAATATGAAAGAAATGAATTTATCAGGTAAGTTCTTACATAAATTATGTTTTTCATATAACTGCATGTAATAGACACTACTTTAAAGAATAAGATGCACAGATACTGATATAAAAATCCAGTATAAAACTGTTTAAAAACTTACTTAGAAGCTGTCAGTTTGGCTCTGTTGAAAAGGTAGCTGGAAAGCCCACTGCAAGTGGCAAATAAGATCCTCCCCCTTCTTTTGCATATGAAAAGACACTTTACACAAACAGGAGCAAGCTGGAGAAGGTAGCTGACGGTATTCACATAAAACTTTGGGGCTTGGTTAGGAGTCTGAAAATCAGAGCAATGTTATTTAAAAATAAGCAAAACTATACATTTAAAAAAAACAAAAAACTTTATGGGCTTTATAAATAGATCATCTACAAAACATTTATGCAAAGAAAAAATGAGTCTATAATGTCCCTTTAAGTAATAAAATGATAATTTTCCATTTCTCCATCCAAACACTGAGCTCCAGTTTTCCAGACAAATATCAGATAAGGACAATGAGATATTCTATTACCTGAAACTCAACCCATTGTAATAGGCTGTGGTTTAAAAGCACAAAATCAGATACAGGCAGTTATGAACAAGATAGTTTATGTAGGTTTGTTCTTAAGTTGTATTTGTATGTAAGTTGGAGCAGGCACTTTTTTTAGGTGTAACTCTAGCCAAACATTATTTTAGTTTTGGATAGCTTAGGGAAAAGTTTGTTTTGCTGTCTGTGTCCTTGTTCAGAAAATTTCACATCACTTTCTGTCCTTGTGACAATTGGATTTTGAGTATTTTGGGTTATCCTGGAAAGAAGGATTGGCGATAAAACTCTAAGTACGAGTTGTACTTAAGTCGGATGTCTGTAACCCAGGGACTGACTGCCTGTACTTCATATATACAAATAAACCTGGAAATGAAATTTCTCCTAAATTTGATAGCACTTACAAATTCCTTCGTTAGTTCACTTGCAAAAACAATATATGTATATGCCTTAGACACATCAAAATCTCTTATCAATCTTTATTTGCATAAAACAATTATCACTCAAAACTAAAAATGCTATTAATACACAGAATTAAGAATATACATATAACTTTAAAATTAAGTTACAGCAATAACACTTAAAGCAAATCATTACAGCATCAGATTTCCTAGCTAAGAAACACTGATACACACACACAGCTCTAGCCTGAATAATTACCAGTCAGAAAACACAGATAAAAAAAAAAAGCACCAAGGTCAGCTTTTGCAGCGATTGTAAGAAATACACTGATTTCTCAACTTTCATATTTCACTCCCAACACTCATTCTTAATCAATTATAACATACATCAAACTTTTAAAAACACAGGAAACCTATTTTATTAATGTTCTATCTCTTTATGGAAAACATATATTTACATATCAGGGACATTAGAAACACATCAAGATAAACTCTCCACCAAATTTAAAATGTATCTAAGATTGTCTGAACTTGCTATGGCTGAATGGCCATTTCCAAGCAAATTGAGACGTAAACAAATTATTTTTAGACAGGATAATTAATCCTCAGATTTAGTGGGGAGTAAACCTTTTACACGGAACACAGTGAAACAAACACTTCTTATAGATAAAATACACAGAATCTCCATTTTGTTACTGCAAAGACAATAAAACAAAAAGAAAGGGTTTTCACATACCAAGCTGTTTTTCAAGATACATCCTGTCATGTCACATTACAACATTATGTACAGGGAGTCAGGAACAAACTGAGACTTCTGTTGAACCAATTGCAAGGCAGCAACATGGTCATCCTTTCACTCACTTTTACTAAATTCTACAATTTTGATGTCTTGCTTCATTGGAAGTGGTCTTTGGTAGAACATTTCTCCAAATTATAGTGTCTGGAAAATAGGTGCCTAATTTTCTTTTCTTTTTTTTATCCTGACCAATATTACTCGTGGACGTAACAGCTTGGGTATTTGTTCCCATGCATAATGGATCATGGACTCTCGCCACCTTATGAAAGAATACAAAATTTATGCTTACCTAGTAAATTAATTTCTTTCATGGTGGTGAGAGTCCACAAGCCCCACCCATTGTTATTAATATTTTTTTAAAATTTGGAGACCATTCCATTTTTACATTTCTATTTTCCCTGCTTAGTCCTTTCCTGTGTTTTTCTTTTTCTTTATTATTGCTCCTTGCTTGGCTATATGTATGACTGGCATACCACTGAGGTAAAAGGGATAAAGTAGAGTTTTGGGAATCTTTGCCTCCACCTAATGGCTAGAAAGTGAATCCCATAATGGATCGTGGACCACCCTTAAATAAATGCATTTATAAGGTAAGCATACATTTTTAGTTTTTTTTTTTTGTTTTTTTGTTTTTTTTAAGGGAGTTAAGATTTCCTTTAGTTAGAATTTTCAGTGTTAATTTGAAGAGTTCCATGGAATTCAAATGTTCTCCTTCATGTCTCTAGTTTCTTCATTTTCTACTCATAAGGTCATTTCTCTTTTTACTGCTCTATGTCAAACCCAAGTAAAGTCACTTTTCTACATTGGGAAATATGATTCTTTCAAATCAATTTCTAGTTTTATTACCAACTTATTCCCTTTTCAAACCAATGTTTCCTTTATGTTTAGCAATTCATTAAAATAAAGTATTTTATATCTATTTTATTATTTTTACTTTTTTGGTTAAAACATATATGGTATTTTAATATGCATCATTGTTTTTTCAGGATGATATTAAACTTACTGAGAAATGCCTGAACAACTCCATAGAAAGTCCTTTGACCACATCTGTGCGGCTCTCATCTGACATAAAGAGCAATATCTTGAAGGCACAAGTGGAAGCTGGACAGAAGGTACATCTCTAAATTTCTCAATGTTTTGATGACAGGTTAACATCGGTTATCATGTAATCATCTCTACTGTGTATTAATAGTTCCTGTTTAGCCTGTTTGATGGGGGGGGGGGGGGGGGTGTGTATGTATGTATATATGTATATATGTGTGTGTGTGTATGTATGTATATATGTATGTATATATGTGTGTGTGTGTGTGTGTATGTATGTATGTGTATATATATATATATATATATATATATATATATATATATAATCTCACAAAAGTGAGTACACCCCTCACATGTTTGTAAATATTTTATTATATCTTTTCATGTGACAACACTGAAGAAATTACACTTTAATCACAAGTAGTGAGTGTACAGCCTGTATAACAGTGTAAATTTGCTGTCCCTTCAAAATAACTCAACACACAGCCATTAATGTCTAAACCGTTGGCAACAAAAGTGAGTACATCCCTAAGTGGAAATGTCCAAATTGGGCTCAATTAGCCAATTTCCCTCCCCGGTTTCATGTGTCACGTTAGTGTTACAAGGTCTCAGGCATGAATGGGGGAGCAGGTGTGTTAAATTTGGTGTTATCGCTCTCACACTCTCTCATACTAGTCACTAGAAGTTCAACATTACACCTCATGGCAAAGAACTCTCTGAGGATCTGAAAAAAAGAATAATTGTTCTACATAAAGATGGCCTAGGCTATAAGAAGATTGCCAAGACCCTGAAACTGAGCTGCAGCACAGTGGGCAAGACTATACAGAGGTTTCACAGGACAGGTTCTACTGAAAACAGGCCTTGCCATGGTCGATCAAAGAAGTTGAGTGCACGTGCTCAGCATCATATCCAGAGGTTTTCTTTGGGAAATATACGTATGAGTGCTGCCAGCATTGCTGCAGAGGTTGAATGGGTGCTGGGTCAGCCTGTCATTGCTTAGACCATACGCTGCACACTGCATCAAATTGGTCTGCATGGCTGTCATCCCAGAAGGAAGCCTCTTTTAAAGATGTTCTAAAGATGATGCACAAGAAAGACCGCAAACAGTTTGCTGAAGACAAGCAGACTAAGGACATGGATTACTGGAACCATGTCCTGTGGTCTGATGAGACCAAGATAAACTTATTTGGTTTAGATGGTGTCAAGTGTGTCTTGCCTACATTCAAGCATGGTGGTGGGAGTGTCGTAGTCTGGGCCTGCATGAGTGCTGCCGGCACTGGGAAGCTACAGTTCATTGAGGGAACCATGAATGCCAACATGTACTGTGACATACTGAAGCAGAGCATGATCCCCTCCCTTCAGAGACTGGGCTGCAGGGCAGTATTCCAACATAACAACCTCAAACACACCTCCAAAACGACCACTGCCTTGCTAAAGAAGCTGAGGGTAAAGGTGATGGACTGGCCAAGCATGTTTCCAGACCTAAACCCTATTGATCACCTGTGGGGCATCCTCAAACGGAAGGTGGGGAAGTGCTAGGTCTCTAACATCCACCAGCACCGTGATGTCGGCATCGAAGAGTGGAAGAGGACTCCAGTGGCATCCTGTGAAGCTCTAGTGAACTCCATGCAAGAGGGTTAAGGCAGTTCTGGAAAATAATGGTGGCCTCACAAAATATTGACACTTTGGGTACAATTTGGTCATTTCCACTTAGGGGTGTACTCACTTTTGTTGCCAACAGTTTAGACATTAATGGCTGTGTGTTTATTTTGAGGGGACAGCAAATTTACACTGTTATACAGGTTGTACACTCACTACTTTACATTGTAGCAAAGTGTAATTTCTTCAGTGTTGTCACATGAAAAGATATAATAAAATATTTACAAAAATGTAAGGGGTGTACTCACTTTTGTGAGATACTGTATATTTCTTTCATGTAAGTGTCAAGACTCCATGAGCTAGTGTCGTAAGCGATATTCATTCCTACTAGGAGGGGGAAAAGTTTCCCAAACCTTAAAATGCCTATAAATACACCTACCACCTCACTCATACCTTAGTTTTACAAACTTTGCCTCTCATGGAGGTGGTGAAGCAAGTTGTGCTTGATTTTCTTCTTTGATAGGCGTTTCTAAGCATATTGAAGCCCAGTTACTCTCAAAGTACAGTGTTTGAGGGATGTGAAGGGAGTATTGCTTGATCATGCCATGTTTTTATCTATGGGAAATCTATTCTAAGGATCTCTGTAAATCGGCCGCAGGGATTCATCTGCTGCCTCCCTTTACAGATCGACATTATACTCTATATCATTACCTCTGCTGATATGTTTCAGTACTCGTTTGCTGTTCGCTATATGTGGATGGGTGTCTTCTGGTTTTTTAAGACACTCTCAGCTATGTTTGGCACTTTATCTTATAAAGTTTTGAATGTATATTGTATATATTTGCCATGAGTCAGATCGGTGTATTTCTCTTTGCAGTCTAACAGTTTCAGCATGGAAATTGTTAATTGATGTTTTTAGGCTTACCTGGGGTTCCAGTTAGTTGTAACTTGGAGTCTGTTTTTTTTTTAAATATTCGTAGGCTTAGGCTCGCGATGATGCAGAATATTACTTTTTACTGCAACATTTTTGGTGCAAAAATTATTTGCCGTGAAATCGCGTCTGCCTAGACACGAGTCGCTTAGTTTCTTGTGACTTTGTCAACGGGAGTTTTTTTTGGTGCGGAGTAGTGCCTGTTATGACTCGAGTCACGTCATTTCATTTGTTGAGCTTTGGTGCCAAAAGTTTTTTTTCTCGGCATTTGCGTCATCTTTGTTTGCGTTGTTCTTGACGCAAATTTTTTTATATTAGGTCTCCTCTTTTGCTCTCTGCTCTCATTTGATTCATAGAAGGCTAGGTTGCTTGCTTTTGATTTTACTTTTGAATAAAAAAAAAATCATAAGCTTTTTTTCCCATTCCTGAAACTACTTTGAGGAAATTGGATATTTTGTTTAAATGTTATTTTTTCTTTTTTTACATTTTGCAAGATTTCTCAAACAGATTATGCCTCTGTTACTGTAGGAACTAAGCTGCCTGAACACAATTCTACCAAAGCTAAGTGTGTATGTTGTAAATCAGCTGATCTTACTTCTTCAGCTCAAATATGTGGCACTTGTTATGAAAATGTATTACATGCTGATAATGTTTCTTATGAGGTTACTCCTGAAGTTTTTCCTATTCCAGATGCTATCTCTCATATTTTTACTAAAGAATGGTCTAAACTTGGTGCTTCTTTTAACCCTTCTTCTAGGCTTAAAAAGCTATATCCTTAACATGTGGCTAATTTAGAGTTTTGGGGAAAAGTCCCTAAGGTTGATGGGGCTATTTCTACTCTTGCCAAACATACTACTATTTCTATGGAAGATAATACTTCCTTTAAGGATCCTTTAGATAGGAAAATGTAATTCTATCTTAGAAAAGCATATTTACATACTGGCTATATTCTTATACCTGCTATTTCTATGGCTGATGTTGCTGCTGCTTCAACGTTTTGGTTGGACAGCTTAGCTCAACAGCTAACAGATCCTGAATTGTCTAGCATTGTTCTTTTACTTCAACATGCTAATCATTTCATTTCTGATGCTATATTTGATGTCATTAAGATTGATAATAAATCTATGTCTTTAGCTATTCTTACTAGAAGAGCTTTATGGCTTAAATCTTGGAATGCGTATATGGTGTCTAAATCTATATTACTATCTTTATCTTTTCAGGGTAGTAATTTATTTGGTTCTCAATTGGATTCAATTATCTCCACTATCACCGGGGGAAAGGGAGTTTTTCTGCCCCAATATATGAAATATAAGGGTAAATTTAAAGTTACCTATCGTTTTGGTTCCTCTCGTCAGAATAGAGAACAAAAGATGTCTCTTCCACCTAAGGCCTCTGGCTCTAATTGGAGACCATCTCCGAATTGGAATAAATCCAAGCCTTATAAAAAAAACAAATCCAGCCCCTAAGACTGCGGCCCTTAAACCAGTTCAACTGGTGGGGGGCAGATTGAAAGTATTTCAACACATTTGGACAGTTTCTGTTTAAAATCAGTGGGTTCAGAATATTGTTTCTCAGAGGTATCGAATAGGTTTCAGAATAAGACGTCCAATGCGAAGATTCTTTCTTTCTCATGTTCCAACAAACCCTGTTAAGGCTCAGGCTTTTCTGAAGTATGTTTCCTACCTAGAGCTTTCAGGGGTGATTGTTCCACTTCCTCTACAGGGGAGTTGTCTCTCCATCCAGATGTGTTTTTTTCATCTTGTACAG